>NC_057943.1:13291488-13516488 GCF_018555375.3 Anguilla rostrata | reverse complement strand
AAGAAAGTAAATTGAGACAGCGGCCCTGCCTTTACTAGTTTTGCGACAGCCACAAGTGGAGAAATTCCTTGAGATGTCTGGATACCAATTCATTGTGCTTTTTTTCCGATTTAGCTCGTGCCTCACACATTCAAAGGACTGCTTTGCTGTAAGGAAGAAACCGGAACAAAGCACAGTGTGCTGTAGAGAAGCTTTGCCGAGGAGACAGGCTGGAACTGAATCAGAGTGGAACAGATCAATTTGTGGGAGAACTGCGGGATGTTATCAGGGCTCAGTCTTATTTTGTGCTCCTGAAGTAGTCCTGATTCCGAGCTCTTCCGCTGTGAAATGGCGTTTAATGGGAGATGAGAAGGCAAACACTGGGTGTTCGTACTTTTCCACTGCCTACCACAATGAAGGCTTGTACTCGGTTTTTACTGCTGGGCTGGCTGTGGTAGGTACAGATTTATCGATGAACACACAGTAGCTGTAAGGGAAAGGTCATTGCTGGGGCGCTCGAGCTGGCCCAGGATGACAGTGAGCGAAGGGTTAATGCTGGCCTTACCGTGCTGGCTCACTGCGGGCTAGGCTGTTTGGGAAGGGGTTACTGTGGGATGAAGTGCCTGGTGAGGATGTATTAGATAACCGGACAGAGGGGTGCTGTGCCAGTGCCAGGTTTTTGTCATTCCTGGGTGTAAATGGGGCCTGAACCTGAGAGTGAGGGTGATGGTGTGTCTGTGGGCAGAGGGATCGAGGCTGGACTGGCAGGAGCATGGAGGAATGCTCACAAATGTTTACACACTGAAGTATCCCATTATTACCTACCTACTCATTTATACCCCCATCATTGCCTGCACATTTAAATCCCCATTATTGCCAAAACTTATATCCCCTTTATTGCCTATATATATATATATATTATATCCCTGTTGTTACCTACATGTTTCTGTCCTGTCCCGTACAATACTACACATCTGTATACGGGTTTTAGGGTACTCTCCTGTAAGAGAAGAGTTTTCATTATTTCATTTAATCTCAGTCACATACGCATACATGGTGCATGAAAGCATGCACATGGAATGTTATTGTATTATGTAGGGTAAACGTCCCTATTAAGCCCACGTACCATATAAGCCCACTTGCAACTTCTGAGTTAAATAAAAAAAAACTACATCATCATTTTTTGCTGTGTGATGTTTTTTCGAATGAAGCTGCTTGTTACGTAAATGACACTTTTTATTGTAAGTCAATCACATTTGTCGATATTGAGTTATCGAAGCATATGTGTGGCATGTGCCTGCTGATCCCAGAAGAAGTTGCAAAAAAACTTAGGTGATTTTGGTACCCTCAGAAAATAACATTTTTTGTATATTTCTACTCCTGTTTTTGGAAAGTACTCACTTGTTATCAAAATTTAAGAGATTAGTGTTTTGAATGAGACATATGTTAGAATATTACCTGAATTAGAAATATAGTGTCTTTTGAAATCAAAATATGAGTTTTAGCACACTAGCAAACAGACCACATGCTGCATCAATACAGTAGCTACATAGTATGGTTCATTGCAATGACATAAAGCATGATAAGCATGTATAGTTTATATTTTTGTATGCAGTTTATATTATTATACTGTTAAATAGACAATAAATGTGTATGTTTATCTTTATTTATTTTTTAATTAACATTTTTACCTGGTGGGCTTAAAGGGGACTCTAGCAAAAAAATCACACTGACTGAGGTGGATGTAAATGAGTATAGCTAATTACTTCTCTACATGATCAATTTATACTTTTCATATTATGTTAGTGCACCATATATAGATTTATTTCATACAGTTGTTTTTTTAATGTCATGTGAGTAGAATCAAATATTCAGTCTTTAACCATAAATTCACTGATGTTCCCTTTAAGCCCACCTGTTCCCATTAAGCCCACTTTACTGTGTTTCAATGGGGATTTTCTCCCTTTTGACCTCTGAACCATTTTCCTCCCTAATTTTGACCTCACCTGATGAATCAGCTCCATAATTCAGATAATTAATACCCATATTTAAATATCAGTGATATTGCATAGGTCAATTCATTCTGGATAGGCCTGTGTTCTATCTTAACATTAGCAATAATTTTTTAATCTTTACTTTTCAGATGAGTTTTAGTTTAAGATGACTAAAACACGAAAGAACTACAGTTAATGCCCACGCATGATAGAAGCGCAAGTTCATCCTCTGCAAAGCAGGGCTGTAGGGACCTGGACCATTCTATTTGCGCAATCATGAGGTCATTGAAAATCTACAAAAATAAGATGAAAGCCATGAACGACTTTCTAGCGTAAGACTAAGACAACCACAACGTGGGCAAAAGATTGAAACAAACAAATAAAATAAAGCTTAGACCACCCTATAACCTGTTACGTTACACTACTAAGATGGAGCATGGAGCAAATAATAGCCTTACTAAAACGATACAATCACCCCAAAGAGCATAGGCCTACGTTTAGTCTAGGAGAAAGTAGAAATTGCAGAAATGTTGACATCTTTCTTGTTTATTTTGTTTAAGTTATAGGCTAATGATACATGAGCTTCAATATGTTATGACTGATGTCTCCTCATAATGAACTGTATGTTTTAATGTTACTCCACAATGAACTGAATGGTTTTAAAATGTGTTTTTACAATGTTTTCAAACTACTATCCTAAATCTGTTTAACATTTAAATATTTATTGTTTAATTGTAAATCATGAAATTGACTCATTTACTATCCTTAGAACATTAGTATTGAACTTGAAATTGTTTTTCATTCAGTCAGTCGGTCTTCAGAAATCTTCATAAAAACACCTGCACTTTCAACCAGCTGACTGAACCAGAAATTATGACCAATTTCAAATGCCAACAGCACAACATAGGATAGAGATACAGACAAAATGACAACACATATTGAAAGATGAAGTATTGAAGAGTAATATCCACTATAGTTTTGATTTTGTTCGTAAATATTTTTTTGGCTACATTCCAAAGAAGACATGTTGTAAGTTTAACTTTTTCCGTGTTGACAACACAGCAAAAAGGCTGGTCATGCCTATTTCAAATGCCATTTACAGGCCATAGGATAGGAGTGGAGACAAAATGAAAATAGCTATTGAGAGCTAAGAGATTACAGATTTGAATAGAACAAGTTTGTATTGTTAGGATTTTTTAAATATATATTTATTTATCAACAAATCATGAAGTGGGCTTATTTGGAACACCCATGGGCTTAAAGGGTACGTTAGGTACCCATTAAGCCCATGCCAGACTTTTGACATATTTTGACAAATTAAACAATAAAAACATTAGAAATTGGTATAAATGAATTGTTGACACTTCAAATGAGAGATTAGACTTTCATTATAACTAAAATGTTCTCACTTAAATTGGGGCAGTATACATGAAAAATGTCTGAAAAGCGGATTTGGTGGGCTTAATAGGGACGTTTACCCTAATTATGGCATTAGGCTAAGAATGTTACTGATATCTAGCTAGTCTGGTGTATATGGGGAATTAATACTGGGACTAGGCTATATTTCAGGAGCTTGGCTGCAGAGTATTCTCCTGCCTGCATGTTGTTTTCTGTCATGTTCATCTCTTGGCCCAAAACTATTTTTTAAAGTAAAAATGTTTTATCCATCGACACTTTTTTCAGTTTATTGCATTGGCAGTTTAATCTGAGCCTTGGGGATTTGTTGATTCTGCTTGTTCAGAGTTGATTCTGCGGGTAAGCTAGGAATGGAACAGGTGTCATTTTGGCATCTCCGTTCTCATAGGGGTATGAGCCAACAAACCCGGCCATGCCAAAGTTTTGTGATTGGCAAGTCAGCAGAGCCAATGAGGTGCAGACAGGGGAGCGCTCCAGAAGAAGGGGCGGGGGCCGTCGGCGTGGTTTCTCCCTCCCCCGGCGGGTCTGACGCAAGGCCAGGCAAGGGCGCACTGCAGCGCAGAGGAAGCGGGAAGCAAAGGTCATGTGACACCGTCGAGTCATCCCCAGGCCGGCCCGCTCGGCGGCACGGGATGCGTCTGGGGGCGAGACGTGGGAGGCGGGGGCGGGGGCGGGGGGGGGGGGTGAACGAGCATAGAATTGGGAGTGGGAGGAAGAGTTGGCGTTGAGCTGAAAGGCTGAGCGAGAGAGCAGAAGTTGTGCTTAGGGGCATTCCTACCAAAGAGTGGAATTTATTCCTGCAGTTAAAGGGTCAGGGACAGGGGATTAGCTGCAGAACAGCTCTCATGCTAACATTCACTTGCATGGAGTGAATGCAGAGCAACCCAATGATAAATCCGGCATCCATCAACGCTTTTAATTCTGCAGTTTTGTGATTTGTTTCTGTGTGTGTGTGTGCATGTGCCTGTAGCTTACGTGTGATGGAGTGTCACTGTAGGACAGTCTGGGGTGGTGTTTGTAGTGCATTCACTAGATCAGAGTTTACATGGCCAGTCTCCAGTGGTGTGTGTTTGCATGCGTGCGTGCGTGTGTGTGTGTGTATGCACGTGTGTGTTCATGCACGCGCGTGTGTGTGTGTAAGCACACTACATGCTTCATGACCAGCTGCTCAAACGGACAGAGACCGCGTGGAGTGTGTTGCACGCCCTGCAGCAGCCAGTGGTTTCTAATGGGAGCAGCCTGGAGAGCCCCCTCTGCACAGGGGCCATTGTACCAGCAGTGAGTAATCACTGCGCTGTTCTGACAACACAAAGTTTTAAATCAATAGGGACGGTAGCGTGCTCGTGTTGCCCCGTGTCCCGTTTCCTGTAAAAAGCAATTATGCTTTGGAATGTACATGAATGTGCCTCTGATCATTCGGGCTTTAAAGGCCTGTGGGTTCGCTTAAAGGCCTTCGTTTACGAACACGCTGCAGATCAGGAGCGGATATTTCGGTGGAGGAGGAGCTGTAGTGAGTAGTTTCCACGCCATCAGAACTGTGTAAATATCTTTCTGCCCTCTCTTTGGGCTGGAGCAGCAGTCCTCCCTTGTGCGGCGCGCAGTTAAGTGCGAGCACACCGAGGCAGCAGAGAGATGGGCCCGGAGGAAGCTCATTATGTCTGCTTTTCATTAGCACACAGGGGCAGCCGACAAAACCTTAGATCAAGTGGATTAATTTCCTTAGTTACTACTGAAAAACTGAAATTGCACCATTTTTTTTTAAACCATGTCGTAGATTAGCTTAATTATTTTTTGGTGAAGATGAATTGGGTGTAGTTGAAATCACTGTGGAGGAAGAGCACTTGTCTCCAGCATGTAGAGTGGGTACATCAAGCAACAAATTGCAGCCTAACTTATTCCCCTGTACACAGCCCTTCAACAAATTAGCAATTTGCCAAGGTGTGTTCGCAAGGCGGCGATGAGCAATATATTCACATAATTTTCATTTCCTGTTTGTTTATTGATAGCACCCCATTGTGTTTCTGTCTTTTCCCACTGACAGAATCATGCTCCACTCTGACAAGCAGAATACCAGCTCATAGCGCAGTGCCAGCATTACTTGAGAGGACGACAATGAACATTTGATATGACTAATCAAGTGTTATGCGGTATTTGGCAGAATAATCATTGCTAGGCCTACATTTCCTCATTCCGCCAGATATGGTGCAATGCCACTGCGTTTTGTGCTGACCTTTGCCTGGCCAGATTGTTGACCAGGCCGACTCATGCCTGGACCAGCACGTGTGGTTACAGCATAACGTCAGTGTTTATTCTCGTAACCGTCAGTTTCTCTCTATGACTGTTGAGAGGTAATGTGGTGGCACTGTGGCTCAATGAAGCCGTAGTGCGTTAACTTCATCAGGTAAGGAGTGTCACCCCCACACTTGTCTGTCTACAGGTGGCCATAAGGCCTACACTAGGAGTGCTGACATTGCAGACTGTCTGCAGATGCTCACACAGATACATATGCACCCACGCACACACGCATGCACACATACAGACAGACACACACACACATAGGCAGGGTGACCCACTTCCAGTGTGTCCTTCTGTGGTGTGAGGCCTTCTAGCCTGCTGCTGCTTCTCTGTAGGATGTGCTGTGAGTGAGGGTGGTGCTGCTGCTTCTCTGTAGGATGTGCTGTGAGTGAGGGTGGTGCTGCTGCTTCTCTGTAGGATGTGCTGTGAGTGAGGGTGGTGCTGCTGCTCTGTAGGAGTCTGTGATGAGGGTGCTGCTCTGTAGGATGTGCTGTGAGTGAGGGTGGTGCTGCTGCTCTGTAGGATGTGCTGTGAGTGAGGGTGTGCTGCTGCTTCTCTGTAGGATGTGCTGTGAGTGAGGGTGGTGCTGCTGCTTCTCTGTAGGATGTGCTGTGAGTGAGGGTGGTGCTGCTGCTCTGTAGGATGTGCTGTAGGATGTGCTGTGAGTGGAGGGGGTGCTGCTGCTTCTCTGTAGGATGTGCTGTGAGTGAGGGTGGTGCTGCTGCTCTGTAGGATGTGCTGTGAGTGAGGGTGGTGCTGCTGCTCTGTAGGATGTGCTGTGAGTGAGGGTGGTGCTGCTGCTCTGTAGGATGTGCTGTGAGTGAGGGTGGTGCTGCTGCTCTGTAGGATGTGCTGTGAGTGAGGGTGGTGCTGCTGCTCTGTAGGATGTGCTGTGAGTGAGGGTGGTGCTGCTGCTCTGTAGGATGTGCTGTGAGTGAGGGTGGTGCTGCTGCTCTGTAGGATGTGCTGTGAGTGAGGGTGGTGCTGCTGCTCTGTAGGATGTGCTGTAGGATGTGCTGTGAGTGAGGGTGGTGCTGCTGCTCTGTAGGATGTGCTGTGAGTGAGGGTGGTGCTGCTGCTCTGTAGGATGTGCTGTGAGTGAGGGTGGTGCTGCTGCTCTGTAGGATGTGCTGTGAGTGAGGGTGGTGCTGCTGCTCTGTAGGATGTGCTGTGAGTGAGGGGTGCTGCTGCTCTGTAGGATGTGCTGTGAGTGAGGGTGGTGCTGCTGCTCTGTAGGATGTGCTGTGAGTGAGGGTGGTGCTGCTGCTCTGTAGGATGTGCTGTGAGTGAGGGCGGTGCTGCTGCTCTGTAGGATGTGCTGTGAGTGAGGGCGGTGCTGCTGCTCTGTAGGATGTGCTGTGAGTGAGGGTGGTGCTGCTGCTCTGTAGGATGTGCTGTGAGTGAGGGCGGTGCTGCTGCTCTGTAGGATGTGCTGTGAGTGAGGGTGGTGCTGCTGCTCTGTAGGATGTGCTGTGAGTGAGGGGTGCTGCTGCTCTGTAGGAATGTGCTGTGAGTGAGGGCGGTGCTGCTGCTCTGTAGGATGTGCTGTGAGTGAGGGTGGTGCTGCTGCTCTGTAGGATGTGCTGTGAGTGAGGGTGGTGCTGCTGCTCTGTAGGATGTGCTGTGAGTGAGGGTGGTGCTGCTGCTCTGTAGGATGTGCTGTGAGTGAGGGGGTGCTGCTGCTCTGTAGGATGTGCTGTGAGTGAGGGTGGTGCTGCTGCTCTGTAGGATGTGCTGTGAGTGAGGGTTGTGCTGCTGCTCTGTAGGATGTGCTGTGAGTGAGGGTGGTGCTGCTGCTCTGTAGGATGTGCTGTGAGTGAGGGTGATTCTCATCTGGCTCTGATCCCGGGGGGCTGCGGGGGGAGGGGCTGGGGTTGGGACTCTCACTGCTATAAACCTTTTCTGACTTTCTGTGCGTCCCAATGCTGCGCCCCAACCCCCACCACCGTGCCTGAGGCCAGGGGAGAGCGGCTCTGAGACGGGTGTGCTTTCTCCTCGCTGCTATTTGGCGTTATGCTGTGATGTGTGGTTCAGCCCCACCCCCATACTCCACGTGCTTTATCGCCATTACAGGCGTCTGTGTTTTTGGGCTGGTGATTAGTTCTGCCTCTTCTGCAGGCTGGGTGGTGTGCTGTCCCTGGCCTCGCAGTCTCCGCTTGCCTTGCTCCGCTTTCCTCCCCTTTGCTTTCTCCTGGTTGCCATGGAGAATGGGTTTTTTTTTGCCTCCCAGTAGAAGAGAAATTAACACCATTTTTAATTGGCTCTGGGGCCTCAATTTCCACCCCCCTGTCCGCCAACTGCCAGGGACTGAGGAAGAGCGTCTCATCTCCTCATTATCAACTGCAGCCCCCCACGCACACCCTGGGAGAGAGGAGCACAAAGACTGAGCCTGCAGTGTCCTGTAGTGTGTATCAGTCTCACGCGCGCGCACACACACACACACACAGGCATAGGCACACACACACACACACACACACACACACAGGCATAGGCACACACACACACACACACACACACACACACACACACACACACACAGGCATAGGCACCACACACACATCTCACACACACACACACACACACAGGCATAGGCACACACACACTACCTCACCCCACACACACACACACATCTCACACGCACACACACACACACACAGGCATAGGCACACACACACACACTCTCTCACATCACACACACCACACACACACACACACAGGCATAGCACACACACACACACTCTCACACACACACACATCACACTCACACTCACACACACACACACACACACACACACACACTCTCACACGCACACACACACACACACACAGGCATAGGCACACACACACACACTCTCACACAACACACACACACGCACTCACACACACACACACACACCAGCATAGGCACACACCACACACACTCACACACACACACACAGGCATAGGCACACACACCACACTCTCTCACACTCACACCACACACACACACACACACAGCAAGGCACACACACACACACTTCACACACACACACACTCACACTCACACTTCACACAACACACACACACACACAGCATAGGCACACACACACATCTCACACACACACACACACACGCACACACACACACACACACACACACACATGCAAGCACACACTCACACAGACAGGCACACACACTCACACAGAAAACGCACGTATGTGTCCACAAGCAGGGACAAATGCACACGGGCAAAAGGCGCTCTGTGGACATTCCTCCTCTGTTCTGTGGCCGGCCGGTCTCTGAGTGATTTCAGTGTCTGCTGTGTTTCCAGAGAGAGCCTTGCGCTCCGCTCAACAGCGCCATATATCTGCATTTCTGTTGATACGAAGGGCGAGTTTTCGGCTTTTTACACAAATACGCGCGGGTAATCCGGGCGGGGCGTCGCGCGGCCCGTAAATCCATCCCGAGGTGCTCCCCGACACACTGTGTAAACCGGCGGGGTCTGCTTTCTCTCCGCCGCGCTGGCGTGTGAGCGTGTGATTAACTGCCTGCGCGGCAGCAGCCCGAGCAAACAGGAACCATCAGTGACCTGTCCAACCGTGAGCCGGATTCAGCCCCCCCCACCCCCCCCGGTTAATCATAGCGTGCGGCTTCTTGTAAAATGGCTCTTTTACCTTTATATCCTGGCTTATGTTTCCTATCCGTTTGTGTGAAAGCCCCCCCCGCCCTAGCCCTCCCCACCCCCCCCGCCTGCCTGCCCTGCACCCCCCCGCCCGCCTGCCCTGCCCCCGCCCCGTGTGTCCGCACATCCAGCCGCGGCAGCGCCGTGTGGCAGTGCCAGCTCACCGAGGGGAGAGGCCGGGACGCGGGAAGCCAGGTTTCGTCAATAGACGTCTACCCCTCACCCTCCCCTTCCGCCCCTCTTCAGAGAGGGTGCCATGGAGGGACAAAAGCACGCCTGTGCGCCCCCCCCCCCCCCACCCCCAGGCTCGACCCCCCTCCCCCTCCCTACGCGCAGACAGCTCCCCCTTCTCTGCTTCTAGATAATTAGCCCAACTCCACTTTCTCATTAAGACCGTCGGCTGACTGTCTGTCCGTCTGTCCGTCTGTCCGCTGTGCATGAGCATGTCATAGGTACAGAATTATAGCACCCTTCATAATTAGGTTGACAGATCCATCCTGAGGATAATTAATGACAAATAATTAGAATAAGAACAATAATCATTATTGGCACCAATAGTTACAATTATGGTAATGATTCCTAATGATTATTATTAACTGTAGTATTGCATTTTTTTCCCCAGCAGAGGTCCATGGCCAGGTAGTTCAAGTAGATTTTTTAGAAACCTTTTTACACAATTTAACCTTTGACGCCCTTTGTACAGTTGTTTATTCCTGAGGTAAGGGAATAACAGAAAGGTCCCACTCAGGATTCAAACTTGCAACCTCGTCGTCAGCGATCCAGTTCCTTGGCCTGATATTTTATCAGCGCATTATTGTTTCCATTCTTGTTTTTGTATATTTATATTCGGCGTGTTGGTGGTGGCTTAATTATCGCTGCACAATAACTGGAGTCGTGACAATGGAACCCGGGGAATTGCATGTGGCAGCGTTTGAATGCGGCCGTCATCGAATGCTGAAGCATCCTTTGTTGCGTCTGCCACGGGATATTGGGATTGTGGAGTATTTAATCATCCTCTGGGAGAGGAGGAGCGCGCTGGCAAAAAAAAACCTGGAGGTAATGTGGATATAATGAAGGGGCCTTATGAACTAAGAGTGCGAGAGAGAGAGAGGGAGGGAGGGAGAGAGGCAGAGGGAGAGGGAGAGGGGAGAGGGAGAGAGAGAGAGGGCGCATATTGGTGGAAGAAAGACACTTTGTATTTCAGCCTGTCCTTATCCTTTCATGCTAAAAGAAATCCTCCACAGGCAAAGACGCACAGCCCTTATGTAACCTTTTCATTTAAAACACAAGGCCCATTTATTTATTGATGTGACCACTGGGCTTTATAGGTTCATGAAGTGTGACCCGTTGTCACACTGGTAATGAAGTTATCAGAGGAAACACCCCTCCCCCCTCCCCCCCCCTTTCGTTTCCCCCCTTCTCCTGTCTCAGTCCTCAGTCTCTCCTCGCGCCCCCCCCCCCCGGCCCCCCCCCTCCCGTCCGGCGAGACGGACCGGCTGTGCGTGTGTCGGTGCTCTTCCACCGGGGTGGGGCACGGCGCCATTAGGGGGCTCCTGCAGGGAACGGCCCCGCTCCGCCCCGGCCCGCCAGCGAGGACCGGGGAGCGAGGGGAAGGAGCAGCCGGCCCCGCGCGTCACGGAACGCTCGGATCCCCCCCCCCAGCCTCGTACCCGCGTCCGCAGCCCGTCCCACCCACAGCACGAATCGGGCGGATGTCATCACAAGTTCGCCGTAAACCAACAAACAGAACTATCAGAGCAGCGGCGGCAGGCTTACAGACGCAGGAGGGGCGTACTGTCGGGGAGAGCGCGTGTGCCCCGGGGTGCTGGAGCTGAGTTTCTGCTCGCTGTCGCGGGACCAGCTGGGCCCTTTATTTATTTATTTATTTATTTACTCGTGTATATTTTTGCCGTCTCCTGAAGGTTTCGGCGCTACGCGAGCGAGCGAGCGAGCGCCAGGCCGCGCCCGGCCGGCCTGTCCGCGGGGCCCTCCTCCGCCCTCGCTCCGCGGCGGCTGCCTCCTCCATCTGACTGCCGAGGGGGGCAGGGTGGAGGGCAGGCGGCCGTTTACAGAATCGACCCCTCCAGTCTCCTAGCAACAGAGCTGTTTGGAACGGGACGGAGGAGTGAGAGTGGAGCGGCTGGGGGGGTGGGGGTGTGGGTGTGGGGGTGGGGGGGTGGGGACTGTAATTATTCTATGCAGTCAGGGACAACAGGGGCCTCCAGGTTCAGGAGTGAGGCAAAGCGGGGGAGAGGGACGGAGAGAGAGAGCGAGAGAAAAGGGGAGGGTGGGGGAGAGACAGTTTGGCAGAAATAGAAAGCCTGTGAGGGGGATACCTGAGGATGGACTCCCGGGGGTGGCAGAGTGCGTTAGCCGTTGCGGTGCAGAGGTCATTTCATTGTCTGGAGAAGACTGTTTGAACGTTTGTGGGATGAATTGCTCTTTTGCTTTCTCGTTTCCTCCTCCCTTCTTTCTGTTCCCGTCCTTTTCCCTTCCCCGCCTCCTCTGACAGTGTGCGTGTTTTGCGCCCTTGTGTGTGTTGTGTTCAGTCTGTGTCAGGATACTGGGGGAGCAGGCTGGCGCTGGGCAAGGCAGGGCAGGGCTGGTGCTGGGTTGGCGCTGGGCTGAGCAGGGCTGAGCTGGGGCAGTGCTGGCGCTGGGCTGGCATTGGGCTGGGCAGGGCTGTGGGGTTTCAGACTCTGACCCAGCGCGGGCGCGAGGGTCCGTCCTGGCCGCTCCGCGGTGCCTGAAGGGCCCGCCCTCCCCCGTGCCCCACATATCCGTGCGCCGGGGCTCCTCCTGTCACGGGCTGTCCTGTCCCGCGCCGCTGATGTGCCCCGCAACCGTGGAGAGGGGCGGGGGGTGGGGGGGCAGCATCATCACTGCATCATTTGCTCCGGTCACCCTGGCAGCGGCCCGCACACGTGTCCCCTCTCCTGAAGGCTGCTGTCATGTCTTCATATGGCAGTGAACTGGGAACGATAGCTAGCGTAGCCATCAAATATTTGATCAACATGGAGCATTGCTCTATTCAACAGCGCTGGAATAAATCCAGTTATTATAATAATAATAACAGCAATAACAACAACAATAATAATATTATAATAAAATATAATAATAATAATAATGTAATCTTATAGTAATATTTTAATAATAATAACAATAATAGTAATAATAATAATAATTGTTATTATTATTTTTATTTTTTAAAAATTTTGTATTATTATAATAAAAGCTCACATTAGTACAGTGGCTGGAGAGGGCTGAATTAATCCTACCCTTTCTGTAAGCTGTGCCGTGCTGCCATGGCAACCCTCATTACCTGGCACACTCGGGAGAGAGGGAGAGGGGAGAGGGGAGAGTGCTGGAGTGGGAAAGGAGAGGGAGAAAGGGAAAGGAGAGTTGCCTGTTGGTGGATTGACTTTCTTGCTGTTCTGTCCACTAATGGCTGCCAAAGGAGCAGGGTTTAGAGAATAATGAGAAGGGGTAGGTCTCTCTCTCTCTCTCTCTCTCTCTCTTTTCCACTGTTCCTCGACACCCCCTCCTCCCTGCTCCCAGTTTGGCCCTAGTCCTGTGGAACACTAAGTAGAGAAATATAGGAAAACTAAAGACAATGACGTGTTGTTTTTTCAACGCGCTATACAAAATCTATTTTATATTTCCTAAGAAAGATTTTCAGGACTGGCAAAGACTAAAATGAACAATTGAAAGGAGGAAAAGAGAGAGAGAGAGCAAGAGAGAGAGAGAGAGAGGAAGAAAAGAAGGCAAAAGGAAACAAAGAAGGACAAGAAAGAAGAGAGTGGATTTTTTTTTTGCCTGTGTGGGTTTGAAGCGTGTGTAAATCAGATGGCCCTCACTGTCGTGACCGTTGTAGCAATTCAAGTTTTACTAGGTGCAGCCATCTGTGTCATGTGACCTGCTGCCCCACACACCTGCCCGAGAGGTCGGCTGTAGTTTCCATGGCAACAAGGTTTGCCTTATGGAAAGCAGGGTGCCAGAGTGGTCTGTTTGTTCATAGTCTTATTTTTCATCATTAGTATTAAACTGCAAAGTAAAGCAATTTTTTCTTTTTTTTATTGAAGACACGCCATGCAAGGAATATAATTGTTTTGTAATGATAATATAATTGGCTGATGTCCTAATTCACTTACATTTTGATCATCTGTAATATTCTCCTTAAGACCAAGTAATTTGCCATATGCCACTGTTTGGCTTGCAAAACTGTGCCTGGTTTTATTTGCAAAGGGGATTAATACATTATTAATTAACTGATTAACACGAATAGTACATCTAAAGTCACGACTTGATATGTATGGTATCGGTTTAAAATGTTTTCCCGTGGAGTTTAGATATGCCTTCTCGGGTGCTGATATTGCTTGAGGAACCGTTTCTTTGTGCTCTGCGCGCAGTTTGTGTGGAATTGTTGGTTTTGGAGAAAAATACAGGACCATTCAGTGAAAAAAAAAAACAACAAAAGACAGTAAAGGTTGAGAGGTTCAGTATGCGTACCCCTGACTGTTTCTGCTCACAGTATATTTGTGTCGTTGATATTCCTCCAGCAAAGTGCAGAGATGGATTCAAAGAACCTGTCATTTCTTTTTTAAACATCTTTTTATTTGAGCTTTTTATTGAGAACCTGCCAGTTTTGAGGACTGTTGTAGTCACACGCTAGCACGCTCAGACACTGCCACTGTGAACATGTTATAAGTGCTTATAAAGCTGCTAGCACTGCTAGTGCTCATCCCCGTCATTGTGAAACAGGAACCCTTTACTGATTTACCCACCTTCATTTTGCTGAATCAAAGAAAATGTCCTGTGGGCAGCGAAAATGATGGCAAATGGTTTTGCATTCTGTATTTCCCAGTGTGGTCGTTAAACAGTTTCATCATCAAAAAGAGTCAAAAATAATGACCTGGTTGAGGTCGCCTTGTTTTAGCCTAAAATACGCGCACGTTGCGCTGTAGGTACTGTATCTGTCTTGTTACAGCTGAAGGATGGGTTTTCTCTGTCTTGCAGTGCGTTGATGGCGGCTCTGCTCAGGACAGCTCCTCCCTGAAGAGGGTGGCGGTGGTGGAGGACTTCTTCGACATCATCTACGCCATGCACGTGGAGATCGGCGCCGACCCCGGCAAAGCGCCCAAGCACGCCGGACAGAAGAAGACATACAAAGCGGTGAGACGGCCCCTCTGATTGGCTCTAAGCTTAGGTCTTCCTCCTCCCTCTCTTTTTTATCCCCTCCTCTTCCTGTCGGACTTCCCATTCATCGAGGCCATTTTGTTTCATACCTCCCTTTCCAGTCCTGCTCTCCCACTGGCTTCCCTTCCATCTCCATCTTAATCACATTTCTTGTATTTTCTTGTATATTCTTTCATTAATGAATTCACATTTAATGTATTTTCTGTATCCCAGTTTTTCCTTGCTCTCACTTTTCTTGAGAATTTCTAATTGTGTTTGTCGCTGCCAGATCCAGTGAGATCGCTGCCACCTCCCCCAGCATTTCAGCAGTGCTTGGATACGTGCGCCTGCTGGCCGGCCGCATGCGCTTTATTTAAGGCTTCGTCTGCCGGTGCCCCATAGGGGATCTGCCTCAGACTCGCTCCCGCTCTGAGCCATCCAGATGCCTCAGCCGTCTCCACCGCTTTCTACATCAGCCGGGTGATTGACAGGAGCATTTATTTATAGATGATGCGAAGCCATCGATTACGACTGGCTTCTAATGAGTCAACAATATCATGCCTTCCCGCCCACTTTGCATGCGCAGTTCCCTTGTCTGTTGTGAATGTATTTGCTTGTGTGTATTACCCTGAAATGGGTGATACGGAAAGGGGAGTTAGACTTGCGGGAGGGGACTCTGTCCCTGAAATCAGCGGAATCAAATAAAGCCAGAAACACCCTGTGAGGATGGCGCTGCCACCTCTCCTACATTTCTAAAACATTTCTCTTTATCTTCTGTATTTGAAACCGGAAGAATGTGAAAAGTTACTGTGATTTTCATTTGGTTTGTGTGAAAGAAAACGTTTCTCACTTTTGATTAAAAGCTTGGGAGGATATTGGATTCTTGCGAGAGCTTGACCTCCGATCACAACAAAGACATTTTTTCCTTGTCAACTATTGAGCTTTTGCTTTTTTAAGGAAAGTACGGGCTGAAGTGTAGTCATATTTAGATTATGGGTGAAGGAGGCCATAGTCCGATCTAGGACATTCCACCGCATTTTTGTAAAGGCTCATTTTGAATGATGGAAGTGGCGTCATCAAAGGTGTGCAACAAATGAAATGAAAGACAAAAAATTGCGCTATTCACTAGTAGTTGGTCTCTTTGCTGTATGTACCAGGTATCCTGCCCTCTTCTGTTGAAAGAGCATAACTGCACTTGTCCTATGAATAATTCACATGCATTGCTGGTGTCCTACCTGACTTGTGGGATTATGTTGAAGGTTAGAATAGTGATTATCGGCTATAGGTCATTTGGAGTGGCTTTTCATATTGATTCAAGGTGTTTACTGTGTCAGTATTACTGACCGTTATGTGCTGGAACCACCAGGGCATGGCCTGTTTCCTGTGTGTTCACCCAGCGCTGCTCTCCTCCCCTTTAAACGCAGGCCGTCACCAGCCCTCTGTTCTCTTCTGTGTGTTCTGTGGCCCTTTCCTGGCTGTGTGAGGAGGCAGCTCTCTGCCTCCAGCGCTGCTCTCCTCCCCTTTAAAAGCAGGCCATCACTAGCCCTGTTTTCTTCTGTGTGTGCTGTGGCCCTTTCCCGGCTGTGTGAGGAGGCAGCTCTCTGCCTCCAGCGCTGGGCGCCTGTGTGTTCCTACCATAGAGACTCCCGGAGCTCACAGCTCCCTCCTGAGCCCCGTCTGGTGGTACCACAGATGGCGCCTTAAAGGGGCGGAGGTACAGGTATGCCGGCCGCGCAGGACCGCCCTGAGCCAGAGGGGGGCGCTGTCCGGGACAGGGGGGCGCGGCGGCGCGGCGTTCACGGAATCCCGGAGGGGGAAAGCAGACGGACGTGCGACCGTGGCACGCTGCCGCCCTGCCAGGGCTGCGTGAAGGTCGCGTTTAAGGCGATGCCAGCGGGGGGGAGGGAGGAGGAGGAGGAGGAGGAGGAGGAGGGGGTAGCAGAGAAGCTCGGGACGCTCGTGCTCCTGTCAGGGGAGCAGCGAGGGGGAGGGGCGCGCTCGCACGAGCGAGCAGTAGGGCTCAGGCGGAAACGCTTCCCCGGGCTGATGGGAGTCTCCTGCACGCTGGCCACAGAACACGGTTATTTAATCATTCCATCATTTTGAAATAATCAGTTTTATTATCACAGTGCTTTTTTATGCACATCTCTTTGGTCTCCCTCCTCCTCCCAGACTCTGTTTTCTGATGGATGGCGCTCTGCTTGGGAAGCGCGGTGTCTGTCAGATTAACCTCTCTCTCTGGTCACTGGTCACAGTACTCCTAGTAATACACTTCTGCCAAGTCCCTGTGAAGTGATAAGGAGGAGCAGAAGAGTTGTTCACCAAGGGCTGTGACTGACATTTTTCTGGGCTCTGTTTAACACGCAGCCACGGACATGCGTGTTCATCCACTCACATTCGCAGATGCGCACGGGCCCATGCACACACACGCACACGCACACACAAACACACACATGCGCACACACACATGCACACTCACACGCGAACACACGCGCGCAAGTGGGAAAAGGAGAAGAGGGAGAGGGAGAAAGAGAAGTGAAGAGAGGCTCTTTTTTTTTTTTTTCACTTTAGACCACGCAGGGCTCGAATGACATTTACCCCCCGACTGTGACAAAGGTTTGCAGCCATTAGCGTTCCTTTATTTCGTTTGTGTGCCTCGGCGGGGGGCTCGCCGCGCTCGCCATCGTCTCAGGACGAGAGGCGCGAGCACGCGGCGGCGCTCGCAGGGGAATTAGACAAAAGCCATCGGGGTCGCCCGCCGCTCGATCTGCTTACGCTCGCTGCAGACGCGCCGCCCTGCGCTCGCGCGTTAGCGGCGCTGCGGCTCGGCCCGGCTGCACGCGCTGCGAAGCTCGCTGTGCTGTTGTGCGCTCCTTCGCCTCTCTTCCTCGTGCTAACGTTCTTGGACACTGATTATACTGTAAATGGTGTGTGCACGGCTATGATTGGCCTCATGATGATGCGGTTTGTCCCCCATCCCCCCCCCCCTCCCCCCCCCCGCTTCTCTTTCCCGCCCCCTCTTCCCTCGCTTCTGGCGCGGAGCAGATCGCCGAGACGTACGCCTTCCTGCCCAGAGAGGCGGTGACCCGTTTCCTGATGAGCTGTGGCGAGTGTCAGAAGAGGATGCACATCAACCCCAGCGGCGCCGAGTTCAAAGGTACCGGCCCAAAGTCAAGCAGTCAGAGACCCACAGCTACGGCACTGCCACAGTACTGTTACACTGAACCTAACCATAACCCACTACCACATTACTGTTACACTGAACCTAACCATAATCCACTACCACATTACTGTTACACTGAACCTAACCATAACCCACTGCCACATTACTGTTACACTGAACCTAACCATAACCCACTGCCACATTACTGTTAAACTGAACCTAACCATAATCCACTAACACATTACTGCTACACTGAACCTAACCATGATCCACTAACACATTACTGTTACACTGAACCTAACCATAATCCACTAACACATTACTGTTACACTGAACCTAACCATAACCCACTGCCACAGTACTGTTACACTGAACCTAACCATAACCCACTAACACATTACTGTTACACTGAACCTAACCATGATCCACTACCACATTACTGTTACACTGAACCTAACCATGATCCACTACCACATTACTGTTACACTGAACCTAACCATGATCCACTAACACATTACTGTTACACTGAACCTAACCATGATCCACTGCCACATTACTGTTACACGGAACCTAACCATAACCCACTGCCACATTACTGTTAAACTGAACCTAACCATGATTCACTGCCACATTACTGTTACACACTGAACCTAACCATAACCCACTACCACATTACTGCTACACTGAACCTAACCATAACCCACTGCCACATTACTGTTACACTGAACCTAACCATAATCCACTACCACAGTACTGTTACACTGAACCTAACCATAATCCACTAACACATTACTGCTACACTGAACCTAACCATGATCCACTAACACATTACTGTTACACTGAACCTAACCATAATCCACTAACACATTACTGTTACACTGAACCTAACCACAACCCACTGCCACATTACTGCTACACTGAACCTAACCATGATCCACTACCACATTACTGTTACACTGAACCTAACCATAACCCACTGCCACATTACTGTTACACTGAACCTAACCATAATCCACTAACACATTACTGCTACACTGAACCTAACCATAACCCACTGCCACAGTACTGTTACACTGAACCTAACCATGATCCACTGCCACAGTACTGTTACACTGAACCTAACCATGATCCACTGCCACAGTACTGTTACACTGAACCTAACCATAATCCACTAACACATTACTGTTACACTGAACCTAACCATAATCCACTACCACATTACTGTTACACTGAACCTAATCATAACCCACTAACACATTACTGTTACACTGAACCTAACCATGATCCACTGCCACATTACTGTTACACTGAACCTAACCATAATCCACTGCCACATTACTGTTACACTGAACCTAACCATAACCCACTGCCACATTACTGTTAAACTGAACCTAACCATAACCCACTGCCACAGTACTGTTACACTGAACCTAACCATAATCCACTAACACATTACTGTTACACTGAACCTAACCATAATCCACTGCCACAGTACTGTTAAACTGAACCTAACCATAATCCACTACCACAGTACTGTTACACTGAACCTAACCATGATCCACTACCACATTACTGTTACACTGAACCTAATCATAACCCACTAACACATTACTGTTACACTGAACCTAACCATGATCCACTGCCACAGTACTGTTACACTGAACCTAACCATAATCCACTGCCACATTACTGCTACACTGAACCTAACCATAATCCACTAACACATTACTGTTACACTGAACCTAACCATAATCCACTACCACATTACTGTTACACTGAACCTAACCATAATCCACTACCACAGTACTGTTACACTGAACCTAACCATAACCCACTGCCACAGTACTGTTACACTGAACCTAACCATAATCCACTACCACATTACTGTTACACTGAACCTAACCATAACCCACTAACACATTACTGTTACACTGAACCTAACCATAATCCACTGCCACATTACTGTTACACTGAACCTAACCATAACCCACTACCACATTACTGTTACACTGAACCTAACCATAATCCACTAACACATTACTGTTACACTGAACCTAACCATAACCCACTGCCACAGTACTGTTACACTGAACCTAACCATAATCCACTGCCACATTACTGTTACACTGAACCTAACCATAATCCACTACCACATTACTGTTACACTGAACCTAACCATGATCCACTAACACAGTACTGTTACACTGAACGTAACCATAATCTAGGCCTTAACCGATACAAACCATACAAATGACTTCATGTGCAGTGCAGCTGAGTGTACCTGAGAATCAGCTGATTGGATGGACACGTCCCTATAAAATCCTGATTTTGGATTTTTCGCTTTTATTTTTTCTGATTTTGAGACATGTATCAAGATAATACCAGACATTCATTTATTTTTTGCTGCATTCACTTCATATATTTGGTTGTATCAAACTTTTATTTAGAAATAAATCCCCCTGAAACTTTTATTTTGAAATGACAATCTTAATTACAAAATTACTGAAACTGGAAAGCTGCTGAGCAGAGCTGCAGCTGTGTAATGCATTTGGAGAGGTGTGTCTTTTGAACGCATGACTGTAGTTCAAATCATTTTAGCCATGGCATTGATAGTGTTACGCTTGTTTGAGGGATTTGTGAGAGTCTCAGCAGGCAGTCAAGGTGCTGCTATAGTGTGACTCAGGTAGGAGGCGGCAGGTATTAGGATTTTCACCAATGGGACGATTAGCTCACAACTGTGGCTTACGTCATTAAGTTTTGTGTTTCTGAACACAAATGCATTCCTTTTGAAATGCATTGTCATTTTTTAGAAACTTCTCCTAAAACAATGCAATTATTCCAATTTAGTGGTGTTACTGAGCTTTTAACAAGTCACGTGAATGAAGAGACCTTTGGTGCTTGTTGGTTGAACGGCTACAGTTTGTCCCGGACCAGTGAGCTGTTAAAGTAAATACAATAGAGTGATAGCAGTAAAGGCTTGCCCGCAGATGCTGATGCCACACCTGTGTGTGTGTGTGTGTGCCACTGTTTACTCTACACTGCCCCGCCCCCTCCTTCTCAGACGAGTACACATGTAGCAGTTCCTTCTTTATTCTAATAGGAATTTTAAAAAAAATCCCAGAATGGTGAAGCCACTGTTGGGTAAACAGCATGATGGAACATCTCGAGGCCTGATGGAAACACGGTCGGGGCATTGTGTCAGGGCTGAACTAACACCGAGTGTCGCACAAGAGAGCGGCTAATTGGCTGCCTGCCCCACGGGGGTCCCTTCACTCTCCTCCCTCTGCCTAAGCCACTCAGTCTAAAGTTCACCACTGAATTATTAAACAATTAATTACAGTACACAGGCTGTTTTTAATCGTCACAAGTGCTAATTAATATAGGTCTTTTTCCCCCGTAGCAGCAGTGTGTCGCTGGGGTGGTAAAGCACCTTATAATGTAATAAGGTGCATTGCTTACCCTACTTTAAGTATATCTCTCTGTTGTCACTCTTTTATTATTGTTCCTAAATGTCTAAGTCTGTGAAGGAGAGTATTCGCAGATCAGAATAAAGGTCTGAAGCTGGCTATGAGCACGCAGGAGTAAATGACTAGTGTGATTATTGATTACTGATTGCTAGTCTTTGTGGAAGGGGTGCCCACTGGGTGATGGATTGTTTGTTTGCTGTGATTGATCCAGGCTGATGTGGGGCCTAGGGTGCGCTTTGGGCCCCAGGCATAGTGGACTGTTTCAGGATACCAAATTTCTTACACTCCTCACTTCTACGGATCTGTTTTTTTATGGACAGTGTAGAACAGAATGCGGTCTGATGAGGATGGCATGTGAGTCAGTGCGCAGTAAACAGTGCGTCAGAACAGTCAGTCTTCACCGCGTTGGGGCGCAGGACGTACAGTGAAACGTCTAAGATGTCTGCCGCTGTGGTGAGACACAGACAGGAAACAGGACACTACGTGCGGCGCTCTGTGTAAGGGGTGCATCAGCGTGTGGTGCTGTGGAGCCCAAACCTTCAGGTCTGGCGCGTGGGAAGACAAAGGCAGAACCACAGCCCAGCTTTGCGCTGTCTGATTGAGAAGAAGGGGGCGGGATGACACCCCCCCCCCACCCCCACACGGCCTCACAGATCAGCCCCAGCACCAGCCCTGTACCATCATCACACTACTCCACACAAAGCCTAACCAGCGTGTGCCTGCCTGGGCACTAGAGCTCATTACTGCACTTATACAGTACGCGGTACTGATTCTTTTTAAATAGCTCCACATTAATGACTGTGTGAAAAGTAGAGGCACAGAGAGCTCAGCCTTATGAAGCTATTCTGGTACGGAACGGCTGTGAACGAATGGGGACGGAGGCTGAGGGGGCGTTTTCAGTCCTGGGTCTCTGCTCCGTTCTCGCGGCCCCCGTCCCTCTAGTGGACACAGAAGACACCCACGGCCAGCGTCACCATCACAGGGAGGTGCTCTGCGCTGGGCCGGGGAGACCTGGGTACAGTTTATCTGCCCTCTCCCAAAGCTCTCAACATTCAATACGATTCAGTTTTATTCGAGTAGCACTTTTTACAGAGGGATTCCTACAAAGATGCTTCACAGAGGAAACAAGAGAAAATTGGGCAAAAGCAAGCCTGAACCCCCCAAAAAATGAGCAAGTGAGGTAAAAAAAAAGACTCCCCATTGAGAAGAAAAACACTGAATCTGTGGTGAGAAAATCTCGAGAGGAAGTTGGCTACAGAGGGAAAACTCATTCTCTACTGGGGAGCCTGGTATAATAGCAAAGACAGAATGAATGATAATAGGAATGTACTGAGGGATCTGTAAGAGAAAATAATCAAATAGGGAAAAAGATATTGAGAGATGGTGTCCCGTTTCCAATGCTTTCCAAGTGTTACATTGTGTGTGAGCGCTGAGTGTAAATGTCTGACTACTGACTAGTGAGATTTTCTGTGAGATTTACTTCCCAGACACAATGAGTCAAACTTGCAGTGAACTGTTTTTCAGTGGTAGTGTCACTGTGCCCCTGTACCCTTGGCGCAGAGATAATTAGTCATAGGCGCGTGTTTCACTGGGATGAATGCTGTACAGGAGGGAGGGGGTTTTATAAATGAGGTCTATTAAGTTTCCCTTGAATTTCCCAAAGCTTCCACTGAGCACAAACCTCACACGTTTAAAGACCCCAAAACAGCGGGTATAATTCACTTTGAACGGTATACAAACTCAGGACCACGGAGACGCTCAAAACATTGTTTTAAATTGCAAATTTGTGGTTGCTGTACCGTACATTACTTTATCAATGAACTGTAAAATACATACTGAATAAATAATTTCACATCATTTTCATCTTTTCTTCCCACCCCGGTTTGCAGTGTTTTCCTGAGGTACCATGGTGGAGCTGGCCCTGCTGCCTCTGCTGATGCAATACATATCCTGCACTTTAATATATCTCAGGAACATTGATAAATACATTTCAAAATTTATACATTTAGATAGATAGTTCCTTGATTTAGAGAGATGTCATTTACATAGCACTTCCCCCAAATGTGAAAAATTAAAGCATTTCCCTTAGCCCCAGCAACAAGTTCTATTTCAAAATGTGTCATTAAACATACAGTGTACTAAAACATGAAAAGGTGTCTGCAAGCTGTTTGAAAAATGATGACAGACGGTTCTGTGACACTAATGCTATTTATTTTGTATTCATGAATGCTTTTTCAGGCTCCCTCAGATTTCACTGTGAATTACCCATTGATCGGTGCATTATGAAAAGGAAAGGACAGCATAATATGCAGTACAGAGGTCATATAATTAATATCACGCATTGCATTTGGATTTCCTCAGCATGAGATGTAGGTCTAGTTCTCCCCACTGACTGGGACATTGGGGTATTTTTTTGACTGTGTAATTATGTGCTAGTCGTGGTACATTGTATTCACACTGACTACAAGCTCATTGGACGTTTACTTGCAGTACAGCTCTATTGTATGATCCCTCTGGACCTATGAAGCACAGTTTAGCTGCCTTTTCTTTGACATACTGACATATTGTGCAGTCCTGATCCTTGCCTGCAGTAAACTGGACTCCTTGATGCAAATTATCAAAAATGGTCCTGCAACACCCAATGAAACAAACAGGGGTATGAAAAGAAAGAAAGAGCTCCAGTGTTTGGGGACTTCTGATGCCGAACTGGTCATACGTGCATTAAGAGCTCAAGCCGTTTTCACAGTTTTTATAATCCGATCGTGAGTCACCTAACGCCACATGTCTTTCAAGATGCTGAAGTGACACATGGTGTTACGCGCAGCGCTTTCGCTCACTTACACCGTGTACCCTGCGCACGTCCAATCACGGCGCACAGCCTACGACTCCTCTCGCGCCGCGCCGGGTGGGCCGCCCGAGCCCTGACTGCACGTCTCACGCCTCCTCTGGCCTCCTTTCCAGAGAACGACCGGCCGGCCTCCCTGGTGCCTGACCTCATCGATTACAACATGCCGCTCACCACCACCTACCTGAAGCAGATGAAGCTGCAGTTCATGAACGCCAATGAGCAGGTAGGACTGCAGTCTGGCATTATTCCACATGCGTCTGTATTACTGTTTTGTTGTTTTTTTTTGGTGGGTGGGGCTGGGCAGAGCTCACCCAATCATCACTCAGAACCTCCCTGACTGCTGGGAATGTGTCAGAGTTCCTGTCTCAGGCAGGGAGATGTTGGATGGAATAGGAGGCTGTAAAACCAGGAGAAGAGCCAGGTGCTCTTTTAAGTAGAGGGGGCAACTGAAACCTTCTCCTCCCCTTAAGATCCTGCCTAGGTGGACATTTGCCAATATGCCAAATAATTCCACTTTGGACTGTAATCCCATCTTTGCACTTTTTCATCTGATTGGTCTGTACAGAACAGAAGGGTTACGTATATTCTTGGTGATGCAATTTGGCCTGTGAGCAGTCATCTTCAGGGCATGACCTGTAAGATTGTTAGGAGCCCCAAAGTCCTCCAGGAGCAGAACTTCCTGAATGTGGGTTCCATCAATGTGGGGATAAGGCTAATCGCCACCCCTCAGCTGCTAACATTCAACCATGTTGGTGCCCATATCATCCCACCCCACACTGAAGGACTAGCCTGTTGTGCTTTGCATATATCTAGAGGGGCTTTTCTCTGCATAACTGATGGGTGTTATCAGGCAGCAAAAAAAAAAATTCAGATCCCCAGAGAGCTAGAGGACATCACCATGTTGTCTTTCCCCACCCCCCAGTGAGCCCCCCACTTACCAATGCCCCTTCTCATCAGCCCTCCGATTGGACAGTTTTCTTTCATGAAGGCCAAATGCAGTGCTCTCAGTCAGCCAACCCCCGCTCCCCCCCCCCCTTCCGACTATGCAGAAAGGTGAACTCCAGTAGTTGGTGTTGGCGTGGGTGGGCGAGTATGTACCACATATGTGCTTTTACTAAGAAAGGAGTAGGGGTTGATTTATTGCAATCAGCAAAACACCTCTGCCAATTTAATTGCTACTGGAGATGTGAGAAAAGCACTCAAGTTCTAATTTTTTACAGATTGGCTACATGTCTTGCTGCTTAAACTCTATACATCCCACTGCGAATGAATATTTCGTCAGTTAACTCACTCTCACTCTAATACACTCTTCTACCCTCCGGTTTCTCCTGTCACACACCTTTCCCTCCTCATCTACCTCCACTCCTTCCCCTCCCCCTCCCCACCTCCCCCTCTCCATCCTCCTCCTCTCTCCCCTCTCCCTCTGCCTCTCTTTCTCTTGGTTACATTATTTCACAAGACTGTAATACATTGAACATTGATATATACACAAATTAGTATCATTTAATATTCATAACTTTGCTTCTGCTATTTTTGATATTCTTTGTAACACATTAATTGACACTTGCTGCAGCTACATGTTATTATGCCGTATTTATCCTGTCGATCTTGTAGGTTTTTTACAGCTTGCAAATACATATGCACAGGGCTTCATAGGCTCTGTGTATGGAAATGTGGTACAGTCTGAGATTGTATTTTTTCTGTCGGTAAAGTGTGGGAGCTGATTCACTCCCGTTGTGGCGGTCACCAGGATGTGGCCAATGCTCTATAGGTGTGGGCAGGTGCCCCCTGTGAACACCCACCCCAGGGCCTGCCCTGTTTTTGAGTGAGCAAACACAGCAGGGCTGCCGCTGCATAAGTGCAGCCTATCAGAGAGGAAGTGAGGAACAATGACACGAGGCCAAAAAAGCGGGGGCTCTCTCCGGTGAGGCGTTCGCTGCACTCAGAGCATGGAGTGAGACTCGGTGCTGGGAAGGAGCCCCTTTTCTGTCTGTTTCAGGGCTTCATTGTGCGTTGAGTGGAGGCAGAATGCGTAGGCCCAGTGTTTGTGGAGGAGGATGTGTTTGTGTGGCCAGCCCATCAGGGTGCATGTGTCCAGTCCAATTCAATAAAGGAGGAAATTACAGGCATCCTTCCTGCAGACTGCAGACACAGGGCCACTGCTCCAACTGCCTGGGAAGGGGTGGGGGTGGGGGGGGGGGGGTGCTGTGGGCAACAGGAGAGGGGATGGAATTAAAGTGAACCAATTCCATTTTATTTTTCTCATGAATTCTTCATCCATTTAGTTTGTTTGCTTCTGAGGAAGTGTAAAACTACAGTAAATGTAGTTTTTATTTCTGGTGGAAAATGACAAAGTAACAAAACATCTGGTTAACATATTAGAAAAAAAACATTTTTCTAACGTATGTGTGTCATTCCTGTGCTGTACATTGGTACACAGTGACTTGCGAGACAAAGGGAAAATTCTAGACCATCGGGAGCGCAATTTATTTCAAAATGAGCAGCAAGTGATGCATTAGCACAAGCAATACTTGCCAAGAATGTGGTGAACTTAATAATAAAAGCACTATTCATAATATTATATACAGTTGTGTGATTATGAAAATGAACCAAAATTACCATTATATCGCTGGCATATTACAACAAAGGAAGCAAGTTTGTCTCTGCGGTATACTGGAATTGAATGAGTGTGCTATTCCCCTTTACTGCCTTCAGGTGGCAGTGTTTCCATAAAAATAACCCATTAAAACCTTTCATGCCCACAAAAATGCATTAGTTCAATTTGTGTGTTGACGCACAGTGGAGGAAAATGGTGGGGACTCCACCTAATGTCAGTTATCAGCACCATGAAGAAAATAGTTACCCTAGCTTATAAGTAAGATGTAGTGACATGTTATGTTGTCAACGATGGAGTCTACTCTGAAATGTCTCCCACACAAGAAAAGACACACACACAAATGCATACACCCACCCCAGGGTATGGTATTTGTTGAGGCACAAGAAAAGACTGCTCATTATTGTCCAACATGTTTCTGTGTTTAACATGCAATTTTGCATTAAACCATTTTGGAAAAAGTCCAGACATTTGCTTCCCCACCAGCATTCCCTGTTTTGTGAGTTCAAGAAGCACAAAACCAAACCTTCCAGTCCTTCTCTCCTGCTGTCGTAAGAAATGTGTTGGCCCAAAAGGTCTGAGGGCATGGGTGAATGCGCTGTTTCAGTAAACTTTAGCAGTACCGGGCTTCAGCTGAGGTTACACACAGAAGAGCTGATTCACTTTAAAAATGCGAAGACATCGAAGTCTCTCGTTTACATTTGACCCTGTAGTGCAGTGTGTCTTGGTGAAAACACGTGCTTACAGTAAACACAGTTAAAAACCGTTCCTAACAAGCTGGACAACTTAGTAAACAAGCCTTCTGTAATAACATGTTTTGCTTTATAAAAGTGGTTCTTGTTTTGTGAGGGGCTCGCTTAATAGGACATGGTGAGTTAATATCAATTATTGCTTGCAAGTTAACACAGCAACTCAGATTTTGACCACCAGTTGGGGTCTCTGCTATTGCATGTTGTATTGTATGCTAAAAAGGTTTGTGCTTACCTTTAATTGTTACAGTAAATATATGAGCTATGTGAATGGATAATCCATTGAATACAATTCGATAATAAAAACCTAAATTGTCAAAGTTTCCCTGGACAAGGGCATCAGCCAAGCAAATAAATGCTAATAGTAACCACTACATGTTATTCACTTTGTTTTGTTTGTTTTTCTGTTGTTTATTCAGTATGAATGTTTGATCACATCACAGAATTGCTTTTATTTATTTATTTATTTATTTGTATTTAAGTTTTGGGGTGTGGGGAGGTGGTGAAGTGAAGGCGAGGCTTCTACTAAATGAGCAAAGCTACATTATAATTTATAAAATATAATAGTAATTATATATTGGCCTTCATATAGCCTATATATTTTCTCTTGTGATTTAAGATATATCTGTAGCTTTTCTGGTCGGTGCAAGAACCAGCGCCTCCTTTTTATCAGAGCTGATAAACTTGACTCCAACACCTTTTCTAAAGCACTCGAGTCTTCAGCTCATTGCAGTAATAAGCAAACGGATCAATAGCGTCTACAATATAAGTGTATTTTATGAATATGGTTAATATAAAACTGCAGGTAGAACTAATGCCGGATGCCGATCCAACAGCGTTGTCTTCATTTTTTTCAAGCTGATGCTAGGGACATAATGTGGCTGGAGCATTTCCAGGCAAACAATACAATTAACAAGAACGACAAGACTAACAAAGAGAGGGAACGGGTTGAGAGACGAGAATGAGAGAGCGAGAGCAAGAGAGAGAGAGAGAGAGGGAGGGAGGGGGATGGTGGGGTTGTAAAAGCTAGCCAAAGCCGCCAATCAAAATTTAAAGGGATTTAGTGATTCTACTGTACCACACTGTACAGCCCTCTGCACGAGGTGTGACGTCAACATTAGCAGCCCCGCCTCCTTCTTTGGGGCTGGTTGCCAGTGCGAGTCACAGTGAGGGTCCTGTCTCTCTCATTAGCAGGATATTGTTTAAATATTAAAACGAAAAAGATAGAAAAAGGAAGGGGAGAAATATAAAATCGGGAGTTGACAGTCATTGGAAGATACGGCTTGGTAAAAAGGTCAGCAGTTTGTGTTGTTTTGTTGTTGTTTTTGTTTTTTATTATTATTTTCGGTTGGCTAAATAGCCAGCACGCTAAGCTAATTCCTGTATTCGTTGGCTATGGAAAACAATGTGGTGTACAGTAAAAATTGACCATCCCTTCCTCTCTTCTTTCTATGATGTCTTGTACTTTTTCTGAATGTATATTTTAATTGCACTGATCCGATGTAGCTTTAACATTTCGACGCGCTCCATCTTTTTATAAGCTTCTAACAGTTATAATAAGTACCTATGGTTTCTATTGTTATTTCAGAAGAGAATGTGACTTACACAAATAAGACTTATAAATAGAGGCTTCGTATTTCCATGTGAAATCGTACTCATATCGGGAAACATCTAACGATATTTTAGACACCTAGCTTGTCTGAGCAGAGAAGCGATCGCTGAGCTAACGTTAATAAAATTTGGCTTGTCATCCCATTGAAATTATCATATTATATCTAACCAGAGCGAAGACGTTTCAGGATGTATGAAATGGAATAGATCACTATTGCAAGCATTGTCACCTTGCGCTGAACACATTTTGGCTGTTATCTGTTGTGGTCAGTAGAGTTGTCGCTGGTTTGTGATAAACTTGTTATCACGTCTACATGACATTTTCACCAATAACCAATAATTTACATTTATTTCTCAATCGGGTTGTCTCCCATGTGGTATGCAGAATGACCAATCACAGCTGGAACAATAGTAGACAGTAGGTCCACATTAACACCCACAACCTAACGGTGAAATGATTTAGGCTGCTGTTCAGTTTTCTAATATTATGTGACTCGATTCAACGTTTTATTTTTATGTTTTGTGATTTTGCAGTATTTTATTTAGTCTTACTATCCATGTGTTGAGATGCTGTAAAAAATTTTTTTTACTGTACTGGACTCTTCATTATGATCGAACACTTTCCCACGTGGATTGATCACTTCTTGTCTTTTCGAAAACGCTGAACATTCCAGTGTCGTTAGCCAAGGAAATTTTAACGCCCAGTGTATCAGATATTAGCATTGGCTATTATCTATTGGAAGAAACACTAATTCTAATGCCATGCTGAACTGAACCACCTGAAACCAGTTTAGGTACGTGTTTTGCTTGTATTATTATGCTACTCCGTAAACTTGCATTCGTGAAAAAAATATAATATAGCAATGGATAATGTTATGATTGGTTTGCTTGCTAGCTAACGTAAACTACATTGGCATGCTGGGTAACTTTGGCTATCAAACTGCAATAGCTACGTACAATCTCGTTTCATTTGTTTTAACTTGGGCTGCGTAATGCTTGAACGCAAAGCATACTGTTACTGAAACCTGACAAGATATCTTCATCCGTTTGTGTTGGCATTGGAGTTTAGTGAAGATTCCTAATGAAATAAACAGGCTGACATGATAACTTATGAAACGTTGCTAGAATAAGTTAACGTTTGCTGGGTTACGATTGATTATGATATTGATAAGTTATAACAGTGGACATTTAAAATGAATCACGATCATTGTGTATTTCATATTGTGTGTGTAAATTAATTATTTAACCATTTAGTTGTTGTAGTTCTTTGTTTTAGACCTGATGAAATTAGTTTGTTTGACCACAAATACAGCTTTGCAATGTTAGGGCGAGTCAAGAAGGAGAGTGTGCAGAAGTAGTCTGTGTGTGTGACTTTTGTACTGAGAGCACAGGGTTGGGCTGCAGGTGGATCGGCTGTGTCACTGTGGCATTTTTTTAACAGTGCACACTGCACACATCTGACGGGTTCTTCGGTTGGCATAGTCAGAACCAGAGCAGTGTGGCAGTGGGTTAGAAGAGCAGCACGTCTTCAAGCACATTACCAAGATGGGGCACAAACGCAGGCGTCTGCTGCTGTGTTGCAGGAGAATCGTAACTGTTTATTAACCATATTAACCCATTTTTTTGTATTGCGTTTTAGAAGGTTTGCACTGCAATAGAGGTATGTAGTGTCTTTGCGAATAGGCTAGAAGTTTATCCATATGTTAAGGGGACTCCAGCTTGTTGCAGTGAAGGAAGGGTTAAAGCCTTTAAAACCTTTTTTATCATCCTCTGCCTTCTGCCAGCGATTCACTGGGATAAAGCCTTCCAAAAAAAAAAAATCACTTTTCCTGACCCCTGTGAGTCGGTCATCCAGTTGGAGGGAGGCAGCCTGAGCAGTAATCTCTCCCTTGAGCCAAGCTCGAGTGCTGTGCGGTAGTGGGTCTCGTCCTCTCTCTCTTTCTTTCTCCTCCCTCTCTCTGCCTATTGCTCCCATCTCTCTTTCACCATCCTTCTGCCTTACTCCCTTCTTACACTCCACCCCCCCCAGCTCCAAAGCCCTCTCTGCTCTCTCTCTCTTTCTGCTCTCTCTCTCTCTCTCTCTAATGGTATGCCCCACTTGGTGCCTAATAGGGCTGTCATCAAGTGCTTCAGCCCTCACAACATATCTGAGAGAGTGTTTCTTTGGGAGGTGGCCTTTGTGCATCTGAGTGAGCGCACGTGTTTGTCTCTCTGTTTCCCAATCCTGGAGCAAAGACCCACAAAGGAAAATGGGTTAGCCCCCTGACCCATTAAATTAGCCCCATGTTACGATCCTCATGTAAAATTCCTCCTTGGACAAGTTAAGTGACTCCTGTTAATTTAACCGTGGGTGACAAATTTTCATTTAGCATTTGTTTGTGTTTAGGCTGTATTGCGCCAACCTTTAGTCTAACAGTTTTAGCTTCACAATGCTGCTATAGCTGGCTCTCGGGTATAGCAATATTAGATATGGCGTATGATGTACAGAGGTGATTCTCTTGAAATCTCATGGTCATTTTTCAAAAGGCTTTCTTTTGTGGGTGCTGTATGCCGCTGATGCAGATAACCATGAACAAAATAGAAGTCATATAAGCTTTAACAGAGAAGTGATCTTAACATCCACACCATTAATGACCCCAATTATTTAGTATGGAAATATGATAGAAAGCATGGTGAGTGTGAGAGTGCATAAGTTACAAATAAGATATTTGATTGTACTGTTAGGGCACACTATTTTAAGTTGTGACTTGTCGATGTGAATAGAATATGCTACCGCATCACCTTCACCTTGAACTGGTGAAGATGGCCCGTGTTTAATGAAGCTCAGGCTAAATGCTGAAAGCAGACTAAATGCTGAAAGCGCAAGGTTTTGGTCGGCCCTCAATGGAGGACTCGCTCGAAGCGCCGCTGCGGTCCCAGTGCGTGATTCCCGGCCTGTCACGGCTTGTTTCCTCCCAGGCAGCCCGCCGCGTCGCGAGGTGACGGGCGAATCCCTCCGCGGGCTCTCCGCGCGGGCCTGGCCCCCCGGCCCCGGCCCAGCAGCGGCGGAGGTGGCGGGAGGGTGCGTAAGGCTCGCCCAGCAGAACGGCCCTCGGTTCGCCGCCGCCGCCGCCGGGGCCCCCCCTTCAAACGGCGCGCCGCTTTCCCGACCCCGAGCGACGTAATCCCGCCTTTCTTTGCAGAATCAATTCCAGAAGGGAAAGGGGTTAATCGCGGCGCTGGCAGTAGATTTGCGCCTGACTGTGGATTAGGGCTGGGATAGCAGTGTGCCGCTCCGCGCTAATCTGCCGGCCTGCACGTCGTAAACAGAGGTCCCCATCAGATGGCTTTAACATATCAGCTGCTCTCAAAATGAGGGGGGGATGGTTTGACGTCCCGTTATCCGTTGCGGCGGTCCCGGCGTGGACTCTGGCGTCTCTGCCCCGACTGCGTGCGGCCCTTTAAGAGGTGGACTTTGCAGGGAGAGCCTTTCTGGTACGGATGGGTTTCTCTCGTGTAGCTCAGGCTGGAGATGACAGGGTGCACCGGAGCGGAGGTCTGTTGTGGAGGTCATGAGGAGCGTGACCGCAGTGACACTGCTGTCCCTGACACCTCCACAGGAAGCCGAGTCAGAGAGGAGCACATGTTCCCTCACTGCTGCTTTGTGATGGTAAATATTACCATACTCACACTGCTCTGTGCTGATAGTCTTACACACACTGCTCTGTGCTGATAGTCTTACACACACTGCTCTGTGCTGATAGTCTTATGCACACTGCTCTGTGCTGATAGTCTTATGCACACTGCTCTGTGCTGATAGTCTTATGCACACTGCTCTGTGCTGATAGTCTTATGCACACTGCTCTGTGCTGATAGTCTTATGCACACTGCTCTGTGCTGATAGTCTTACACACACTGCTCTGTGCTGATAGTCTTATGCACACTGCTCTGTGCTGATAGTCTTACACACACTGCTCTGTGCTGATAGTCTTATGCACACTGCTCTGTGCTGATAGTCTTACACACACTGCTCTGTGCTGATAGTCTTATGCACACTGCTCTGTGCTGATAGTCTTATGCACACTGCTCTGTGCTGATAGTCTTACACACACTGCTCTGTGCTGATAGTCTTATGCACACTGCTCTGTGCTGATAGTCTTATGCACACTGCTCTGTGCTGATAGTCTTACACACACTGCTCTGTGCTGATAGTCTTACACACACTGCTCTGTGCTGATAGTCTTACACACACTGCTCTGTGCTGATAGTCTTATGCACACTGCTCTGTGCTGATAGTCTTACACACACTGCTCTGTGCTGATAGTCTTACACACACTGCTCTGTGCTGATAGTCTTACACACACTGCTCTGTTGCTGATAGTCTTAGCACACTGCTCTGTGCTGATAGTCTTATGCACACTGCTCTGTGCTGATAGTCTTACCACACTGCTCTGTGCTGATAGTCTTATGCACAAATGCTCGTGCTGATAGTCTATGCACATGCTCTGTGTGATAGTCTTACCACTGCTCTGTGCTGATAGTCTTATGCACACTGCTCTGTGCTGATAGTCTTCACACTGCTCTGTGCTGATAGTCTATGCACACTGCTCTGTGCTGATAGTCTTAACACACTGCTCTGTGCTGATAGTCTTATGCACACTGCTCTGTGCTGATAGTCTATAGCACACTGCTCTGTGCTGATAGTCTTATCACACCACCACTGCTCTGTGCTGATAGTCTTATGCACACTGCTCTGTGCTGATAGTCTTACCACACTGCTCTGTGCTGATAGTCTTAGCACACTGCTCTGTGCTGATAGTCTTACACACACTGCTCTGTGCTGATAGTCTTACACACACTGCTCTGTGCTGATAGTCTTACACACTGCTCTGTGCTGATAGTCTTATGCACACTGCTCTGTGTGTGCATGTCTTACACATCTCTGCTGTCTACACATGCGTGCTGATAGTCTTACACACACTGCTCTGTGCTGATAGTCTTACACACACTGCTGTGCTGATGCTGACAGCTGATAGTCTTATGCACACTGCTCTGTGCTGATAGTCTTACACACACTGCTCTGTGCTGATAGTCTTATGCACACTGCTCTGTGCTGATAGTCTTACACACACTGCTCTGTGCTGATAGTCTTATGCACACTGCTCTGTGCTGATAGTCTTATGCACACTGCTCTGTGCTGATAGTCTTACACACACTGCTCTGTGCTGATAGTCTTATGCACACTGCTCTGTGCTGATAGTCTTATGCACACTGCTCTGTGCTGATAGTCTTATGCACACTGCTCTGTGCTGATAGTCTTACACACACTGCTCTGTGCTGATAGTCTTATACACACTGCTCTGTGCTGATAGTCTTACACACACTGCTCTGTGCTGATAGACTTATGCACACTGCTCTGTGCTGATAGTCTTACACACACTGCTCTGTGCTGATAGTCTTATGTACACTGCTCTGTGCTGATAGTCTTACACACACTGCTCTGTGCTGATAGTCTTATGTACACTGCTCTGTGCTGATAGTCTTATGCACACTGCTCTGTGCTGATGGTCTTATGCACACTGCTCTGTGCTGATAGTCTTATGCACACTGCTGTGTAGTGCTGACAGATATTTCCATACACGAGGAGATGAGGAGCCCGTCCCCTGGCATTGAGTGGACCCCCTGTTGCTATGAGTCAGTGTGTGGAATATGTGGGGAGCTGATGTATTTGCTGAGACAGTGGTACAAAATAATGTGTTACAATGCCTGATATTCCTGTGTGTGTGTGTGTGTATGTGTGTTTGCACGTGCAAGTCTATGACAAGAGAGAGAGCAATAGAGGCCGTCTCAGCTTGTCAGCTCCCAGACGCAGTAAACCTTGTCTTGTGAAAGGAGATCGGTGCACTTCTGTTACTGTGATGAAGTCACCGGGCATCTGAGAAGCTGCCAGTTAAATATGTATCACTGCGATTGCCACTTGGGGAAATATGTGTTCACTATTTGTTAGCTGTTAACATCAAGGCTCTCACAAGAGAAGAACACCAATTACTTACACAGGTGTGGGTATGAATGGCAGCAAAGAAATTGTTGTTTTGTTGCCATTCATGCTGAAACCGCCAGTAAAACACACAGCAAACAAAAGCAAGGCCTTTGCCATAAACCTTTGCACTGTTGTTCGAGTTAATGAAGCCACACTTTGCCAGGTTTGCCAGCGGCACCAGACATCCTGTTCCAAGACAGCCGTGCCTACACTGTCTGCAAGGTTTTATCTTCAGGCTCATGAGTACACAAGACAGTAAGTGATTAAGAAAAGAAAAAGAAAACGGTTCCAGTGCCTCCGTAGGATTTAAAAAATGATGGGCGTTGGCGTGAGGTCCACAACACGCAGCACGTCTGCGGCGAATGACGAGGCACGGCTGGAGAAATCGCCGGCGCTGTTCACAGGGCATTGAGATGCCTGGGCCCATTATTCCTGAGCGGCACACAAACAGCACTCTTTCACTGCATTCATTGTGAGGAGGGAAAACACGCCCAGCCAAACATAAAAAAGGTAAGAAGATAATCCAATGTCAGCGGCGCTCTGGGTAAGAACACATTATGCAGTGAGGCATGGGGGCCCCGAGGTTGAGAATGTATTCCTGTGTTTGCCGTGATCAAGGAAGTCCATTGCACCAGAGCTCACCTCGGGCCCTTCTGACAGAGAATTGATTTGTTGCTGGCATCTCATCAGGAATACAGTAGCCCGGCGTCTGCGAATTATAAATGAGTTTTGTAGCACGGCGGGCTCTCTTCACAGCCCGAGTGAGCCATGTGTAATTCATACAGTGGAGCGGAGCGGAGATGGACCAGCCCTTTCTTCTGCAGAATGTGCATGACTCCTGCGTAATGGATGCAGCTATTATATACGGAGGGCCGCGTGTTGCGAACACTGGTTACAGCTACCCCACCCCCCACCATGCCTAAATGAACTCCAGGCTTGCATATTCTTCCTGTTTTACCATTTTAATTTCTCGCATAAAAATTATATACATTTCCAAATCCACTGGCCAGCTGTTGACAGTGCAAAGAAATCACTCATTCAAGCACATACTGCACAGCAGTTGTTAAATTGCCGCTGTGAAAAGAGCCAGTTATTCCTGTGGAAATTATTAAATAAGCCTGTTTGCTATTCAAAAGGCATGAGAGAAAGTAGAATTGAAATTGTGAAGCACCCTGGTGTGAAACAATGCGCTGTTTAAAACTTTGGGTTCGAGCGCCCTGCTCGGTGCGTTTGGAATAATGCGCCCGTTCCTTTGTGTGACTGTCCACATCACTGGAAAAAAAAATCACTCAAAGTCACCAGCAGCTTAAATAATTCAGTCTAAAATTAGGTAAGGTGGATACTTATTTCAACTCTGGCTGGGGCCTTGATTCATTAAACATTATTTCAGTCACCTGCTCAGGTCTTTAGCAGGGAACACAGGCATTACAAATCTGTTAAAGGGCTAGTTCACTTTCAGTAGTTTTTTTGTTAGTATTTCTGTTTTGTTGTATTGTTTTTGATTGGCCCAGACAGTGTTTGTGTGTGATGAAGGAGGTTGTACAGTAGATACTTACAGAAGCATCTGATGGGCTGGAAGCTTTACAATGATTGGTATCAGGCTATTAAAGGGTTGTGGTCTAAAGCAAGGCAATACACTTCAGATATCTCCAGAGCAGCTAGTGCAACAATGTGAAGTCATATACTAAATATTATGACATCTCCATGCTTCTTAATCATATTCCTTTCATGCGTGCAAGCCCTAGTTTTAGACGATTGCAGCGTTGCTCTGAACGCGACCTCTTGTGAAGTGCCGTGCCAGTGAAGAGTGGCAGAGAACCCTGATTCAGAACAAACACGGGGAACAGTTAATCGCCTCTCCGTATCTTCACTCCTTTTGTGTCTTCATTTAGTAACCGGGGCAGGGCTCTATATTCAGTCGTGTAATTAATAGGCTCGGGGGGCATGAGGATTATGGATTCCCTTCCTCCCCTGTCTTTGTGTTTCTGGCGTTTCATCGGGCCCCGCTTGCCCAGATTGAGAGCCGCTGGGGGCTGAAGGCCCGGCCGGGTGCGTGCTGAGCGGCGCGCTGTCCAGCTCCGGCTAACGGGGGATCATTTGAGCCCACAGCGCGAGGGACCGGCCCTGGCGTGACTGAAAGAGGAGCAGCAGATCGCTCCCGACGCCCTGCTCTCTGTCGGCTTTTTTTTTTTTTTTTTTTTGCCTTTTGTTCTTGGTTATCAGAAAGCACTGCGCGGAATAGCAATAAAGCAGCGGTGTTGAAATGGGCTGTGGAGGTAGCGTTTCAGGGGCCGTTCCCTGCTGTGTGGTTATCCCCCGGTCAGTCCTACGGTAATAACAGCATCGTCCCGCTAACGGAACAGCAACAGAAATAGCTAGCGCTGTGAGGCTAATCAATGAGGGGCATAAGAAGGGTCAGCTGGAATAATTGATCATTTTCCACCTTTATGTAATGGTGCTGATGTGTGTATTACATATACGTGTAGCCATGCGGCTCACACAGTAGTTAAGTATCATGAATGTCAGGTATTGATATCTCTTCTTGTCTGTTGGTCCATCCATCCATCTGTCTCCACAGCTATCCGTTGTTTATTTCATGATGTTTGCGCTCAGTTGATACATATGGTTACGCTTCGGTGCTGGAAGTCCTGGCGTGCGCATATGATTGTGCATGCATTTGTGTGTGAGGGAGCGAATATTTTCCTCTCCTCATGGTTGGTTTTGTGCGCAATCGATACTCTGCAGTGGAGGCTTGCAGTCTGCACCATGTTAATCCTCGCAGAGCTACGGCGTGTGGATTCACGCTGCGCCTCAGCCAACAAACGCCGCTCTTATCAATACCTTCGCCTCGCTGTGAAGAAATGATACACTTCGCTTGGTGCTCTCCCAAGTTTCAATTGATTTCAAAGGAAAAGGAGGGGAAAAACCTGTGACAAACCGAGAAAGACATTTGTAGCTTCTAATGGCTGTGAGGTACTGGAAGACTGGCACCTGTCTCTAGCTTTTTCCTTGAGTGTCTATCAAATAGTGTACTTCTGAGCCAGGAAATGGTCTTTAGGGGTCCTGTAATGTTCTGCCTTCCTCTCACTTTCATTTTGTACCAGTTGTGTTAAATTATTCATATCTGATCTTAAATCTAGATGGTGTATAGAAGCAATGTTCATTGTGAATGGTTATCTGGAATTAAGTGAAATTTGTATAATTCAAAGGAAATTTAAATTCTAGTCACTGTATAGGCTAAATATTTTCTGATTTTATGGTCTACCACACCAATGGATGCTGCAGTAAGTGGCCATGCTTGTGGTTTGCCTAAATTGTCTTTAATTCCTTTAAAGGCAGGGTAGTACAAGTGAGATCAACACAGTTCTTTACCATCAGTGTAGAATTTATGGAATACCGTCTATTAGGCTAGTTGAATTGTAAACCGTAGTATATGGGAATATATTTATTATATTAGGCCTATTTATCCAAACATATACTCACATTAAAGGGGTTCTTTGTTATGTTTCCTCATTTCCTGCAGATTGTGGCGCAAAATGATTTGCCTTTTCAAACTTACTGTTCCTGATCAGTTTCCATGACAACGAATAAACAGGCCTACGTTCACCTATTTATAGCAAATGTAAAATTTAGCACTGCTGAAGTGACAGTGTCCATGGTGCATCTCTGAAAGGGGGGGAGAGTGCACAAGCAGTAGGGTGTAAAATGCCCAGTAACCTGCAATGTGACCCAAAGGGGTGTATTACTGTGTAAAATATCTGAACAAAACCCACAGCGCCATTCAATAAAATAAAACACAGTTCTGTGTAATGTGAAATTGAAAAAAGTACCTGAAAATACTGTTTTGTGTTTTGTGTACTGTGAATAGGCCTATATGTTAGTTTATGTGAATATATATCACAGACTGCATAGCTTCTACTGTATGATATATCAGGTGTAATGAGCATTTATTAAAGCTGAGCTGAAAGAATTTGAGATTTTTCAGACTCAAGCCGTTAAAGATTGATTGCTTTCTCCCCATACTCAAAGGAAATCATTCAGAGTTTATCACCCAATCTTAAACCTATCAAACATTGTTACAATTCTTGTACAATCCTTTGTTTATAATAATAACTTTCTAATTGATGTACCATCAGAATTTAAAGCTAATCACATTTCTGCTTAAATTAGAACGTAGACAATAATTAAGACAACAAACAACATGTTCCTTTTCATAGATCTAGAATTCCCACTGCCATATTTTAGGTGACCTGCTTTAATGAAAATGTCCCATAACCAATTTGATGAATGGTGAAAAATGTATGCATTTAATACAGTACTAATGAATGTAACTATACAATGTTTATTGGGTATATGTCTAGGTACACAAAATGTAAAAAAATAATGTTATGGGATGTTATCTCAACTGACTTTGGTGATATTAGCTAACATGCTATGGTAAATAAGGGTAAGAACCTGTTAAACCCACCCAGATCTAAGATGAGATATTTCCTACATGTATTGACTAATATTTTTGTGGACAAAGCAGAAATGTAATAATAAAATGAAATGAAATAATGATGTCTCATTTAAAGCTTTATGACTTGATTAATAAGCATTTTGCAGTGAAATATTTTGATATGTGGAAAAATCTGACTGGGTTAATGAGTACCCTACATACCTGTTAAGCCCACAGGTGTTCCAAATAAACCCGCTTCATGAATTATTGATAGAAAATCTTTTAAAAATGTATTTCAGCACATTATTATTATATATTATTATTATTATTATGAAAGGGTGCCACAAAAGTGAAAAGATAAGACTTCAGGGTGAGCCCAGGCCAACACAAATAAAAATGTTCTTAAAATAAAACCAAACTAATCTTCCACAAATGAAATACAGTATGTAGGTTAAACCTAACTCCTTAAACTAACATAAACAGGTGAAAACATGACACAACAAAACAGCAGCTCACCTTTACGCAAACACCAAACCCTAAACGTAGCTATTTAAACACACATATGTCAGTGGGAAAGATGGCTGATAGGTCCTGAGCTAGGGTGGAGGTGGGTCTTATACAGGCTGCTGGGCTGTGATTGTGCAGGCACTTGAAATGTGTGAGCCAATCAAGAAGAACCAGAAACACACGTGGCAGTCAGTAGCTGGATACCTGTTGCCTTACAGAGAATGGGAACAAAACAGAAAAACAGAGACTCACAGGCCACATAATACCATAACCAATAGTACAAATCTCACCTATACACTGAGCTGATACAGTTTTATTTTGCAATGCTCCCACCCAAAATGCAACTTTTAAAGACCTACAGTTAGGTCTTTAAAGTAGGTATGCATTTTTAAACTGTCAGGTGCTAAAAAGGCTGTTTTTTAGGCTCTAAATGAGGTCTTTTTATAAAAGACTGCTCTTCATAGCAAATGTATTGGTCATGTATATATGCATAGTACATTGGCATGTTTATGGACATGGACATTTTCTTGTCAAAAATCTTGTGAAATTATTAATAAATAAACTAAGTACAAATTAAATTGGACCTATATAGCCTAATACAATCTTTATTTCCACTAGTCCAAACATTTTGCCCTTGACTGTATTTGTGCTACATCGTTTACATAGACGCATTGCAAACTGATCCGAAAGTCCTATGTGTTCTAGAGCACTTATACAAATGCCAAACCACTTATCCATCTGTGAATTATTCAAGAAGGCAGGCTGGACCTCCTTGACCACCAGGAGAATGAAACATTGGTGTAGCCAGTAACATTGAACCGACTCCTGTTCTTCTTGTTTTTAGCTCTGCATCCAATCAGAGTGGATGTTTTGCAACATAAGTCTGGTGGTGATGGCATGTCATGTCCTAATGTTGGTAATGATAAAAATAATGAATAATAAGAATGGCTAACTTGAGTATTCAGTGTTTTTTTACATTTATATTTTTATTTTTTGCATCTCTTGCGTGGCAGTTGATAGCTTTAAATAGTTTGACATGACAGGTTGTTATTGTTGTGTTATGCCGGTGCATCAAGAGTACGTAATATTTTACAGTAACTGTTCCTGTCTTACATACGCCCACCCTGGCCCATCTTCTTCTGTTTGTTTTATATGGCAGTGGCTAAACAGTCTGACGTTTTACAATGTTTGAGATAACTAACGAACTGCGGATGATGCTTTTGACATGATGTGCTAACCGGTCCTGTGCTTGTCAATAACAGGAAACGCAAATAGTTTCGCAGAATGAGCAGGCAGGTCAAACTGCAGTTATGTGCTACATTCATTGCTCGGATGGATTTCAATTTCTAGAGCAATTTTATGTGAGAAGGCCAAGGCAGCATTTCTTAACAGCTGCTGGACAGCAGCATCTCTAATGCAGTGACTACAATGCTGGCAAACGTTCACTGCAGAGATTTGTGCGTTCGTACTGATGGGTGGATGTAGCCTAATGGTGTTACCTGGCTTTTCTGTTTTCCCTGTTTCATTATCATTCTATGTTAGAATGTAGTGTTATGTATGGTATCATGCATTTTTTCTTACAAAATATTTACCTCTCATGTCTAGTATCGCCTGACTAGTGAACTAAGTTGGATAAAAGTAAATTGAATTTTATGACAAAAATAGCTAATTTTTTATAAAACTTGATATTTGCTTTTTTAATTTGTAGTTACATGACAAGAATGACCTATCTTTGTTGTCCCAATTAAAATAATTAGCTAGCATTTTAGACTGTATTAGAATAGTCAGTAATCTAGCGCTGGCTGTCCCTACCAGTTGCACCTATAGATAACATAGAAGTTCATATCTGTGACCATGTTTTACCAATGACACAGCGGTTGAAATCCTCAAATTGATGAAAGCACATTCATACTGTTCTACTGCATTATGGTCAGATCAGGAGGAATTAGCTTCAGTTAGGCCTAGTTATTTTGCCTGGAAGGTAAATTCTATAAAACTGCCTATCACCTATTCCAGACCTAAGCCTAGTGACATTTTAGGTGTGCTGTTTAAATCTGAGACAAGTGTTCAATGTTTGTGTTAAAGAAGGGATGATATGGGATGTGTAAAACCTGCTGATCCATTTTTTTTATTTCATTTGACTGCAATCAATAATGACTGCAAAAATAATACGGTATCAATCATGGTCATTTTTTCAAAGGTTCTTTTATGTTAAATTACCAAGCGTGTTCTTTCCTATGACAACTGTTGTCATTGTGAAGATCAGAGTAAGCTGTTCCAGTTAATTTTTTAGAGTGCCAACCTGAATTTGAAGTGGACTTGAATTCTCTGAGGCTGTACAATAGTCAAGTTTTACATTGACTCTGTATCGATGAGAAACTGAGGAAAAGGTCATATCAAACCAAGGTTTTCCTGCTTGCATTTGTAACGTGGAAGACTGAACGTGCAGCTTTTTTCTTCAATGAATACTGTAGATGTTGAAGTTAAAGATTAAAAATAGAAGTTACTTGCTGTTTAAATGTTTTTCCTCTCTCAAGTTCAGAACCAGAGCATGTGCAATGTAGGATTTTGTATTTTCGGGATGCCAGTTTACAGAGTCAAAACGGCAGTCGGTGACCGTGAACTTTTGATGGTTTCGGTTTCTGTGTGAGTGTTTTGCGGCCAATCAGGTGCTTAAAAAAGAAGACCTGGAATGAAAACAAAGAGAGAAGTGCTGTACTTGGCTGTTGAACAAAAGGCCATTTCATGTTTACAGATTTGAATGTCTCACCAAATACTCTCCAAAGTACCCGCTAGTAAAACATGGTCATTATGGGTAATTAAGCCAAATAAGTGATCCACTTTAAGCAGCGAAGGGTTCGGGTGAAACGAAGGGCAGACACTGCAGTGCCCCAGAACAGCTTGTCTCTGCGCTGTGAAACCAGCGCTGCTTTTGCTTTCGCAACTGCGCCCGTCCGTCTTTAAAGTGCCTCCTCTTTGTGCTCCTTCCCCCACGTGTCTGTCTCGAGACAAAAGGCACTCAGGCCTTGGCTTGCAGCATTTCACTGAATTAACATGGACAGTCACTTCATCACATTGATTTCAAGAAACTTGCTACAGATGGTGCAGATTAGCCTGTATTAGATTTGGCTGTACATTTTCTTTAGGGAGGGAGAGAAGGCTGCGTTATATTTCGTAACTGAAAATAAGATGTTGTTGGACTCCAACCTCGCTATATCGTTTAGCACAGATGACAATTTTCACGAGAGGTTAGTGCCACCATCTGCATATAGATGAGAAGAATACATTAGAGAGATCATTAATAAACAATAAAAAACTAATAAAAGGGTAGCGGGATTGAGCTGTAGGGGTAAAGTGGATGAAGACAGAGTGAGACTGCGGCAGAAATCTTGATGTTGAATGTAACCAGTTAACTGAATTTTGATATGAAACAAAAAAGAAATACCAGATTAAATGAGGGTCTTTTAATATTATGCAACATGAAGTTATTAAAGTACCACTATTACATGTATTTTGGCTGCTCGCATTTTTCACTATAGCTGTCCAGTCATGACAGCCTAGCTGTGGCCATTAACAGAGTGTTTTACGCCCATTGATAATACACTACTATTTGTATCAGAGCCAAGAGGACTAAATAAACTGTAGAAACGCCAGCTATTGCAGCTGTGGATTGCTAGGAGAAGTACAAAGATGTGATTGACAGGTCATGACAGTAAATGCATGTGGCTCTGTTGGAAGCAGACCTTGCTGTGTGTTCACATTCATAGGCTGGATGTCCGTTTGTCTCTATAGCTGCTTGACCACCATCCCTGAGCTAGTTCCAACAGCCTCCCCATGTACCAGTCACCCTAGTCACCCCTGCTGCTTTTCCTGGGTGTTCTGTTCTGGTTTTTTTTTTTTTTTTTTTTTGGTGACGTAGACCATCCATTCAGTAACTCAGATCTTAAACTTCTCACCGTGCTGCTTCAGGGAGTCATTCCCAAGCATACACGCGGCGGTGAGTGTGTGGAGCCGCATCAATAATGCATAGGCCAATTTCCAGGCAAGACGATTTAACCAATGGGAGGACGCGCTGGGCCGGCAGCAGGGGCGGGGGGGGGGGGTGAGTGACAGGTAGCGGAGGCCGCCGCTGTGGATCGGGGCCGCGGCCTGCCAGCAGCGCTGTCGCTCGGGGCAGGAGAGGGCCGAGGCGCCACTTAGCGCCGGGGCCGGGGCCGGAGGTTGCGCTGCCAGTCTGCAGCCCGGTCCCTAAGTAGCTTTTAATTCTGGTGATGCCATAAATCACCTGCAGCTGATTCAATTACCGCAGTGTATACATGTGGCATTTTATTTCATTTGGCCTTCCGCGAGCCCCGAAGAGAGAGAGCCTCGGCGCTCTCCGTCTTTCTCTGGAAACGAAACGGCGTGGGGATACGCGCGGAGCAACACAGACGAATTTCACACCGAACTGAGATGTTGCTAGACAGCTAAGCATGAGCCAGGCTTTTTAAAAGGCCGGCTGCGGAGGTATAAGGTTGTATTGTTTATGGCAGTGATTTAGCAGAACTTAGTGTTCACTGACTGAGCATGTGAGTGAGTCAGGGGCTCCCCCATGGTGGTGGCATTAATGTCTTTTTGCCACTAGGTGGTGAACCGGTTTTAATGGAGGATCCGTTAAAGCAGTCAAAATCTATGAACAGTGCCTGTTTGGTTCTTCTTTCTATACTTTCTATACTTCATTTAAAATTGCATTTCCTTGTGTTTTTTTCTCCAGTCCTTTTTTGTGAAAATACTTAGACCTTGTATAATTCTTGTTTTTTCAGCACATAAAGTAGCCAGCATTCTATACACCATTCAAAGTTTCATTTTCAATCCAGCTATCTGTATTTTCTGTTTGCCAGCACATTTCATCACTGGATGATTTCGCCATTGTTCAGTTCTTTTGAGTGCTTTCAGCCTTCAAGGTTTCAATAAGGGGCTGTAAGTCAACAAGGCCTCACTTTGAGCACACGGAGGCCCTACCCCAGCTAATCTTTAACTATTCACACTTCAGATGTGTGGCTGAGAAGGAAAGATCTTGTGTTTTGTGCTATAATGTGGTTTTGCAACATTCCCTCCAGCTTTCAGTCTGCATTTCAAAAATCCTCTCTTCTTCTCTTCACATTCCTGACATCCTCTCAGGCTACATGTTTGATTCTTTACTAAATATCCCTGCTTTCTTTACAAAGCAGTTTAGTACGTTAGGTGTAGTGTGACTTCTGTACAGGTAGTTTGGTATTTAGATGTTGAGTCATTGTAATACCCCCCAACCCTCCTCTTACATGCTAAAATGACTGTGGCTGTTAGATTAACTGTGTTGTCACCATTTGGAAAGGTGGGTGGGAGAAATCAAATAAACATACAGACAGTGAGCTTTGTCTGATCTAGGCTAGCTCTGCAGACATCATTATTCAGCAGTCAGCAGTACCCGACCTTCCCACTTTTGTCAGTAGTGAAAAACCAAATCTCACATTGAAATAAACAGAAGTGAAATGAATGTGGAATTAGGAAATCAATAAATAATGAAGAGTAATGCCTTTGCAAGCTCCTTCAGTGTCAGTAGGTAGGATGTGTGTTTCTACTTGTAGACTTGAGATGAAATCCCAATGTCCTGTGGCCCTGTATTCAAAATGGAGGCACTGTGGACTCTAAAAGGGAGGCACTGTGGACTCTGAAATGGAGGCACTGTGGACTCTAAAAGGGAGGCACTGTGGACTCTGAAATGGAGGCACTGTGGACTGTAAAAGGAAGGTACTGTGGACTCTGGCTGTGATAACCTTCAAACATAGATCCAAAGATGTGACAGCAATATCTTGGAGACTTGTAACATGCCAAATTCGTTTTTTAAATACTTTTTGTTGATCATTTGCAAGCTAGCTTAGTACCTTAGTTTTAACATGCATGTTATAAAGGTATGAATAATGAGTGCAGTAAAAATGAAGGATTCATGATCACAGGTGTATATAGCCCACACAGTGAAACGAGTAGGTTACAGTATATGCAGTACTGTGAGGACAGACAAGAGTGTTAAGGGATCAGTACCCATATATGGACATGGGATTACATGGAAACTGCCGTAGAGATAAAGACTGCTGTAATACTGCTCATCTGGCACTGCTGATTATATGTGTACCTTTGCACAAGCATTTTTCGGGGTAGTAAAACAATGGGATGTAAAATTTAAATGTACGTTTGGCTGAAAAGTGAAGTAGCCGACTTTTCTATCATGGTGACAAAAAATGGTCAGATTTGGGCTTGGGCTTGGGCTTGCAGTACTGACACCTTGAGCAGAAACCAAGCTAAAGCACCTGAGATGCAGTGGCAGCCACGGTCTTTGTTCAGTCAGTGTTTGTTTGAGCTCCCAGGTATATTACTGCAAACCATTCTATTCTTCAGTTTTGCCCTGTTTTTTAGTGCATCTTTGGAGAAAGCCCTGTGGCTCTTGTTTATTTTCTTGTAATGTGTGACTCAACATCCCTTTAAAGCCTGAAAATGGTGCAAGTGCAGCAGCCCCCAAACCTTTGCTAGTGCAGTGGCAGTTTGGGCCAAGAAGTTAATCCTGATGAAATCCCATGTGAAATACCCTGGGGACTTACAGTGAGGAAAACTTGTCTGAATTGCGGTAAAGACAATTAAATGCTATCCACAATTGTAACTGACTTTAAGCCTATTTTACGCATAAGGTATTTAACTCTGCACCGCTTCTGCATTATTCCTTACTAATCCTCATCATCCTTTTTTATGGGAATTTGTCATAATTTCCCAGCCAGTCACTTTTCAGAATGACGACTTGTCTGTCCTGTTTCAGCTGTCTTTGGGTTTCTTTCCTGTCGGTCTCTGTGATGAGATGCTCTCCCCCTCTGTCCCCTGTCCAGTATGTGTTGGAGTGCGTGTAGGGCCCGGAGCGTCTCTTTTTAATGATCTCTTAGCGAGCGTCCAACCCTGCAACCGGACGCTCGGCCTTAAGAGCTCCAGACCACAAGCGCCCACCACAGGCCCTACCCCGGCCCTACCCTGGCGTCTCTCCCCTCCCCTCCTCCTGTCCATCGCTGTCTCTGACCTCGCTCAGGAATGACGCTCTTTATGCCCTCTCTGCCCCTCCCCCCCCCCCTCCAGGATGAGAGTTCAGTGAGCAGCGAGGATTTTGATATGAGCGACCCCACATGGATATCAGCTGATCACGGCCCCGCGTCCGACCAGAGCCCCAGCCACGGAGAGAGAATGCACAGCCCACAGAACGCGCACAAAGAGGAGGACGGTAAGGCCGCTGGACCCCCCCTTCCCATGAGCCTCTGCTCTGACAGGCATCCAGGCAGGATGTGCAGTGAGCACACGTGCGAGCGCAGGCCGCATGCAGACACGTGTTCAGGAGCAGCGCACGCAGACACGTGTTCAGGAGCAGCGCATGCAGACGCGCACTCACAAACCGCGCGTTCACACAGCGGCGCATGCCGACGTGCACTCATGAGCAGCGCATTCACGCAACGGCGTGCGCAGGCACGCGCTCCCGAACAGCGCGTTCATACTGCGGCACACGCAGACGCACGCTCACAGATTCTCACATGCGCGCGCACATGCGTGTACACGCGGGCGGTGTGCGGGGGGGTGGGCTCGGTGTGCACTGATGTGAGCGGAGAGGAAAGGCCATAGTGGGGCGAGAGGAGATGTTGGAATCGATTCAGATCAAGCAGCTTCAGCCCGCTGCCTCTCCTCCTGGGCCTGAGGAACGGGTGGAGCGCTGAGGGGGGGGGGGGGGGTGGTAGAGGGCAGGAGTAGATCCGGGGAAGGTGGAGAAAAGGAAAACTGGCCTAGGTATGAAACTGCAACTGCAGCATCGATTTGGTGCTTCACCTCCAGAGAAGCAAGGGCTTTTGTAGCACTTGTATTCTCTACAGTCACGGGTCTACAATCTGAAAAAAGTCAGTGAATTATCCACACTGAAAGACCCAGTAGGGAAGCAGTGCACTCTGTGACATTAGCTTCCTGGTGTCTGCTTGGTCTCTGGATGTGACTCCTCCCCCCTGCATTTTCTGTAGGGGAAGTGCGGGAAGCTGGCTTGATTCCTGCCTCAGCTGTCAGACTGAATCTGTGAAAAAAGCCCCAATGAGAGCCATCATTGCAGGTCCAGCGTTTAGATTGGCAGCTAGCCACAGTCACACGGACCTGTGCAACTCAACACAGGAGACGCACCTGAAAATAAGCAAACGCATTCAAATCGGAACACTAAGGGTGACTCATTTTGTCTGCCTCTTTCTTGGAATTGAAGTGCTGAATATTACCCGTCAAGGGTAGAGAAAAACACGGATGGACAGTAGATTCTTTGTTGTGTCGTTTATTAAATGCAAAACTTGGATAAACGCAAATAAGGCAGTTCAGCTCTGGGTACTGAACAAATTCAGCGAACTGCATGTTGCAGTAATGAAGCTAAATCATTAAATTGCCTTATGTGCATAACATTTCTTGTAATTGTAGATTTTATGTCATTTACCTGAAAAAAAAAAAGAAATCTTCCACCACATTGGTGGTCATAACACTAACGGACAGCATTGCATTTTACCTGAGCATGTGTGTGGCCTGCCCCCTGCTTTTCAATCTAAGAGGCAAAAATCTGACTGATGGGTCTCATTTAAAAGCAGTGAGTCAGATGTTGTCTTTTTTTCCAGTAAAATGTTATCAGCAAATCATTTTCACCTTTCACTAATCAGCTTGCTGGCACAACTGCAGACTATTTATCATTGTAACAGCTAGCCGTTTTGATGTGAATTACCTACCAAAGGATGCAGTGAACAAATGAAAGAATTGTGTATGATAGTTCTTGATGGCAGGCACTGGGTTATAGCCATGTTGTTAGTTTATGATCTTTTGTCCTTGTAGTTAGCAAATAATCTTTTAATTGGTTAAAATTACAAGGAAAAGAGAAACATTTAGCCTAATATCTACAGCATTAATATCAGAGAATGAAAATTCACTAGAAGTTTTTCTTTATCCGTATACCTGAATCATAGAATTAAGGAAAGAACTTCCCTAAATTCGTATGTGAACAGCTAGCATATTTATTGTTGAGCTTAAAATGAATTTATTGGAAGTCAAGAAATATTTCCTCTGATGGAACCAGTAAACATTTTATTCATCTCCAATATTGTATTGTACCATTGATTCCTTACCCAGGCTGTCAATAGCCAAATGAGAGGCAATTCATGAATGTTTTTCTGAAGGAGTGTCAATAATTACATTTTCATTTAAAAATAAATGAACGAAATAAGTGGTCATGAAAGAGCCTACTCAGATGCAGAACTATGATGAATCCGATTCTGACAGTGATGGATGAATTTGGACTCAGCCAGCTTACCTCTCTAGATCAGTTGTCTGCCTCTTCCCTTTGCTCTGTGCGGGCGGAGCTTGTCTTTCCCATAGCGACAGTTTGAAGGCGCACCCCGTGTTTGTTTAGGCACAAAAAGAGCACAGGCCGCACCTGCGTGTGGAGTGGGTGCTGCTGAGACGGGCTGCGGAGTCTCGGTCCTAGAGCCCTCTCATGTGAGGGGCCGAGAGGCGAGGGCGGGCCCCTGGAGGGCCCTCACCGCAGATGACTGTGAGGGTCATTGGCCGAGCGCGGCGGCGAGCGGCGGCTCCCGAGCGGCCCGGCGCGGGGACCGAGCCAGAGAGAGAGGGACCGGGCCGGCCAATCACGGGCCTCATCTGCGCTGATTACGCCGCACTTGACTTGACGTTTTTATACGCGCGTCCTCTCCCTCCGCCATTTTCCGCTGCCCACTCCCCGAGCCCGGTGATTGAGGAAGCTGTCGTGTTCTGTGTGGAGGAGAGACGTCACGATCAGGCGGGACGGATGGGGTAACGACCCGGCCGCGACAGGCTTATTTCCCGCGGATCCATCGCCGGTGACACCGCGGAGCTTTTTCCTTTCCCGCCGCGTCGCTTTTCCTTTCCCAGAACAGAGGCGCGCTAACCCGCGGTAACGGAAGCCCCGCCGCGCGGCCTGCGGTGCTGCTGTGGAGCGGCTAGCGCCCTTGCGTGTTTATTTGTTTATTTGCTTTTTTACGAAACGAGAGAGCCGTTTGCTTTTTGAAAGGCGTCTGGCGGAAGCTGAGAGCATCACAGACGTGGAGACCATTTACATGTTTACCTCTAAGCTGCCCCCCCCCCCCTCCCCGGCGACGCTCAGAACGCTAACTCAGCGCTCGGCGCTCGGCGCTGTGGCCCAGTGGCACATATGGCCCGCCGTGGTAAAAGTCACTGAAAGTAGGCCAGCGAAACCGACGGCCTGCCTTTGATCTGCTTCCCTCCGGAGCCCAGCGATCGAGGTCAGCTGTAAAACAGAATGAAGGGATAAGAATAGCCCCGCGCTGGATTATTTACTGGCCGCCGTAGCGCGGCGCTCTGGGGCGGTCGAGGCCCGTCCCCGTCACAGAGGCCTCGGCCCCCGACATGGCGGCGTCCCGGCAACATGGCGGCGTTTGGGGGGGGGGCGCGAGACGGCGAGGACGAAACCGCGGTGCGCTCTGACGCGCGGGGAGGCGTGTCGCCCAGGCGCGCGCTTCCCCCGCGAGCGGCGGGCTAATTTGCATGAGTGCTGAAGACGCGCGCGCTGGAGACTGAAGCCATCGCAGATGGGATGAATAAGTAAGCCGGGGGTGGGCAGACAGTGAGTGCTCGGGCTGCGGTCACACAGAGATGCATCAGGCTGCTGGAATCCTTCTCTTCTCTTTGAGTCATCGATAGTGGGGGCAGTGCATCTGCAGCTAGCAGAGCAGCCTAGAGAAACGTGTAGACGTTATTTAAATTATACATTTTTTTATGGCCATGTTCGCTGTCGTGAATATCTAAGCATCCGCAAAATGAGCTTGTTTTATGTCACATGTCTGTTTTTTAAAATGTAGGCCTACTTATTGATAAAGCTTACAATCAGTGATGCAGGATTTCTGCTGGAAGTAACGAAAACCTACAAGGTTATCTTGATTCTAAAATATGGCTTTGTTCCGGTATTACTGTGCAGCACAAGGGTTAGTGGCAGTGAAATTTGTGCTCGTGGCAGCTTTGGCTATTGAAATTAAACATGACTTAACAGCGCACAGAATAGTATCGTGGCTTTTGATGAAGACACGGGGAGAACGCCTGGAGCCAGATCTGCTCTCTTCCTGTGATGGTACGCTGCCTCGGCAGGGAGGGTGAGCTTCTGATGGCGCTTGTTACACATTCTCAGAAAAAATGTGCAAAAACGGTATCTATAGGGCTATAGTGCCTCAAAGGTACACCCACTGTACCCTTGACCCTTTCAGATCAGTGTTATACTGTGAGGGACACACAACCTATTGAGGGAACCTGAGCGGGAATTGTGCGTTAGAGAGCAAGAACGGACCCCCCACCGTACCCCTTTTCCTGGCCGTGCACGATAAAGGAAATGCGTGGTCACATGGGTATGCCCCACGTGTGGCTGAGCACATTATGCCTTGTTTGTCGGAACAGGGATTTTAGAAGCCCTTTGCCTCGGAACAGAAGGTGCAGTGAAGGAGTTAATGCTTATACCAGCCGTATACCCTACCTTCCGCGCAACATTTCCGTCTGGAGCCACAATTAAACAAACGTTGATATTAAGTGAATTAAATTTGATTAAAGACCAGTGTCCTTTACTGTGGACTCAGAAAGGTATTTGGTCTCATCTTATCCATGTTAGTGAATGTTGTGACAAAAAAGGTTGGGTGGAGGGTTTTGGCTGAGTTTGTGGAGGTGCGCTTGGCATTTGTGTGGGGATGATGTTGGTCACGGCCAGGATTGGGTTATTCAAGGAAAGAAATGGGAGGAGGGGGAAAAAAGTAATTGTGATAATCGTGCGATAACCTAATGGAAATACTATTAAAAATTCAGGGCCATTAACATATGACATTTCACAGTGTGTGTTGTGTTTGATTATGAGTGTGTTTGCCAAGTTCATCGGTGCGACTGCGGGGCTGGAGCCATGGAGAGAGACTACACGGTGAAGATAAAATCTGAAGGCCTCTTCAGATAAATCATAAGAGAGCACGCGGCTCTTATGCCCTATCCCCTCCCCCCCTCCCCCCACCCCAGCAGCCTGCAGCGAGAGAGGGCCAGCTTCCCCTGTGTGTGTGTGTGTGTGTGTGTGTGTAGAGTGTGTGTGTTTGTGTGTGTGTGTGTGCGCATGTTAGTTTGTGTGTGTGTGTGTGTGTGCGCATGTGAGTTTGTGTGTGTGTGTGTGTGTGTGTGCGCGCATGTGTATGTTTTAGTGTCTGTTTGTGTGTGTGTGTGCGTGTGTGTGCATGTGTGTGTTTGTGTGTGTGTGTGTGTAGAGTGTGTGGTGGGTTCAGTGCTGCCTACTTGTTGTGTCCTAATTTGCGCTGTTGAAAACTGCTTTCCACTGAGATAGGGCCAGAAGCTTGTTAATAATTAAATGCGCCCCCGCCCCCCCACACTCGACGGCTCACGAAAAATAATAAGGAGGCTAAATTAATAATTACAAGCGAAATCTCAGTTGTGAGAGAGATAGGTAACAATTTGTTTTGTTTACAGAAATGATCACCAGCTGTGACTTAACGCCTGTTGGCATGTTTATCATTGGTGTGTGTTTTGCTGTGAAGCTGCAATTAGATAGCTGAGGCTTGATCAGACTGCTGTCTGCAGCGTTGCCTAATGAGACCGCAGTCTTGAGCGACTGCCGCCGCTAACTGTAGTAGCCTTTCTGTATGGGCACGCACAGGGGATAAGAGGTTTCAGGCATTACCTCTGTCCTCCTTCTCCCGCGCTATCGGAGAAGTGTTTAGCAATTCTCTCAATCCCGCCCAAGGTCTGTTCCCCGTCTGGAGGATGAGGTGCTCTTTTTAGAGACCTTCCCGGCTATCTCTTGTTGTTTTATGGGGAGGAGGAGGGGGCCGCTTCATAGAGGGTGTAAAGGTTGCTCCATAAATCTCCCAAAAGCCCTGAAACTTGTACCCATGGGTATCAGCGTCCCTGCTGCCTGTGTGCTTTACAGGGGGGAATGAAGCTCCCAATTGGGCTGCCTGGATAAGATAAGGGGCTGTAAAGAGGGCACGGCTGCGCTCGCGTGCGGTTCTGCTTTTTAAAGGTGGCTCCTAAGCACCCGATCACCTTGACCGGCTCAGTTAACGGGTCTCGCTCACGGTCTCTGGCTTTGGCCTGAAATACGGTCTCCTTTCATTTTGTTGGCCCTGGTTGGTTCGCGAGGGACAGGAATCGATTATTGCGGGTCCTCAGAGGGGAGCGGCGATGAGGAGGAGGAGGAGGAAGGTTTGTCGGATCAACCCGAGATCCCACAGTTAGGCCTGATGGTGATGGCGACACTGAGGTGGATGGCCTCCAGTCCTGTCAGATAATTACCAGAATGTTCCATAAAGGCTTGCGATGATTCTGCCTGTTCTCATGTGGCAGAATTCCTGGTCAAGTTCTGGGAGTGTGGACCAAAAAGCTCTCCTGTTCACACATACCTGTAGCACACGCCAAATCACAAGCCCAATTAAACTTCCGAGAATGTGAACCGCGCGGTCTCCAGCCTCAGCACAATCCTGCGGATGTTAAATACTGCAAAGGCAGGGTGGTGTAATTAGGCTGTTTCTCCATGCGGCCTCTCTTCCTTTCTTTGTAACACTAGCAGGCCTTGGTCTGCCTTAATAATAGCTCTGCGTTGCCACTAACATCCACCCCCGCCCCCACCGAACGGAGAATGGCTTTTCACTGGAAGGAAATGAGATCAGATAAAGCTTCCTCCTGCTCTAGCCCATGACTTGAGTCCCAGTCAGATAGCTGGAGTAATTGCTTAGTGCGGTTTTACACTTGGATTTGGGGCTGCAGGGTCTTGAAATGCTATTGGCAGTTGCACACAATCGTAATAGTAAAATAAATAGCGTCATGTGACTCGCACATGATTGCCTAATATAGTAAACATTAAATATAGTCCAGCTCTTAAATGAACTAACTGTGATCCTGTCCTGAATATTATTTTAATTTGATGTGTGGCTGTCAGTGTGGCTCTGATGATCCATATAGAGGATGCTGGCTTTTGTCTACGTTGCATTTCTAGTTGTAACATGTTCGCAAACTAGGATGTGAAAAGTTGTTAGTGCAGGTGAAAGGATGCTGTGGTAAATGATATATCTCTCTCTTACCCCCGCCGTGACATTTTATTACCGAATGGGCTTTTCTGCCCCCGACACATTCCTGTTTTATTTTATATTCACATCCACGCAGTTGGTGCGCTCTCTTTTCCCCATTCTCTAACCCTCAATTCACCTTTTTATATCGCGGCCGGCCTTGGAAATATCGCCCAATTGAGATGATGAAGAGGGAAGTGGGGTTCGGGGCGTGTGGTGTATCAGCGCTTTTGAGCGCCTCGCTCCAGGGTCGCCCCGTCCCCGGCCGCACCGCACCGCCCCGGCAGAGTCACCTGAGAGAGCCCGGGGGGGGCAGGCCTGGGGAAAGGCTCAGCCCGTCCTCTGATTGGCCGTCTCTCCGCGCCGCACACCCGCGGGCCTGTCCCCCCCTGCGTCTGCGGGCGGGGGCAGGGTGTCGGAGGGGGGCGGGGACTGGGGGGGGGTGGGCGGGCGTCGGCCTGCCTGAAGCCAGTCTCGCGCAGTTTTCGGTGGGAAATGAAATGCAGTGTACCAGTATACTCGCAAATCACCTTGAAGGTTCCTTCTGAGGTCTGACGCGCGGAGGAGAGATGCATGGGAGGCCAGGACTGAACGCCCGGAGTCTCTGGACTGTCAGCGGCAGGAAGATGCCCCCCCACCCTCCACCCCACCCCACCCCCATCCCATCTCTCTGTTCTCTGGGCAGCCAGAAACAAACAGCGCAGCCCAGCACACTGGCCTTTGTTTTTTCTCCCCATATAAACTTGTCATTTTTTTCCCTTTTGGCATAAATGAGAATCTGTCTTTTGTCAAGTGCCCGCCGCTCTTTCTAATGAAACCTGATGTTTCGTAATAAAACTCAGTCGAGCAAAATTTAAAAAAAATGAAAGCCTTGGAATTAGAGTAGGTTTTTTTTAAATATTGAAAATTAGGAGCTGTTCTGTTTTGTATCCGTGTCTTGCTCAGGAAGCGGCCAGCTCATTTCGTAGTGCTGTCGATCTGAAACATAAATATAGAGAGGAGGAAGGGGGGAGGCCGTGTAGGAAAGGCTGAGTGGAGAGATTGATCCGGAGGCACGCTGGCTCCTGGAGACATATGAGTGTCAGGCGCGTGGCGTGACAGGTTCAGGGGCGAACCGGAGAGGAAGTTCAGGGATGGGTCAAAGGGGACTCTTCCGCGCTCTAGCACAAGGACGGTTGCAGCCGTTCTGCAGAACCCGCCTGTGCCGTGGTCAAGAAGCCACTGCACTGTTTGTACTGAAAACAAAGCCGTCGCAGACAGCCATGGTGGTGCCCCTTCAGCCTGACAGGGAAGCAGAACAGGCTGATTGTGGGGGGGGTTGGGGGCAGGGAGTGACAGCTACTGTGTGTGTGTGTGTTGTGCGCGTGTGTGTGCATGTGTGTGTGTGTGTGTGGTGTGTGTGTAGTGTGTAGTTTGTGTATCTCTGTATGTGGTGTGGACCGAGCGTGCGCGCGTGTGTGTGTGTGTGTCTCTGCCTCTGCGTGTGGCATGGCCTGAGTGTGTGTGTGTGTGAATGTGATGTGAAAGGAGTCCGGGGGCTGCAGAAGAGTGTGTGCACATTGGGGAGGGAGGCTGCAGGGGGTGGGGAGGGGCACAGGGTGGCAGCTCTGCTCCCAGAACAAGACTCTGTGGCTGGTACTGCCTCCGTCTTGCGCAAGAGAGAGCATTTCAAAAAAGAGAGAACAAAGGTCACACTCACTCACTCACTCACACCCACAGACGCACACGCACACACACGCACACACACAGCGCTGTTCTCAGCCAGTGTATGCAGCCATTGTCACTTCATCTGAGAGGACGTTTCTAAAAACAGGAGCCGCCCGTGTGAGCCTCCGCTGCCTTGCGCTGGAGCTTCAGCCTGTTTCACGCCGTCATTCCCTCACAGAGCCAGCGTTTCTCTCAGAAAATATAAATTTACAGCCTTAAAATTGCTGTGTGTGATTTTTTTATAGCTGGCAATAAAGTGTTTATAATCTGTGATGTGCGGTGGAAGGCGGTTAGTGTAGGCGGTTAGTGTCCTTGTAGCCTGATGGTGTTAATGAGGCAGAGAGACCCAAAATAATGGGCCTGTGCATGCCCAGCACCCTTTGTCCACTGTCTCTCTCAAGAGTGCCTCTGTCTGGCCTCGCGCTGTACCAGCCAGACACGAGAAGCAACCTCACTGCAGCTGGAATGGGTGCATTTTTCACCTGGTATTTGCATGCTGACGCACCTTGTAACGCATTTAGACCAGAAGTGGCTCAATCACAGAGAAGATTCTGGTGAATTTGCTTTGCACCTGAACTATTAGACCTTTATACCCAGGGTATTAGAATATCTCTTGTGTCCAAAGACTGAAAATATCACCCCCCCCCTGCCCCTGCCATCGCTGTAATGTAACGCTGTCAGTAGCCAGGAAGCTGGGGAGTGGATTCTTTGTGCGGGCCTTCACCAAATCACGGCCCGCTCCCGACTCCTCCTCCTCCTCCTCCTCCTCCAGCGCCGGTATTGATAACCGGCAGCACCCCCCTCCCCCAATCCGGCAGGGCCCAGCCCCGCTCTGAGCCCAGCGCGCAGATTATTAGTGACAAAGCTGCGGATTCCGCCCAGGCTGCTGGAGCCCAGCCCCGTCTCTTTGTCTGTCGCCCTGCCGTGTGTGTGTGTGTGTGTGTGAGCAGGAGCAGGCCCGCATCCCAGGACTACTCCCACACGCTTTCACTCTTCTAATTGCGCCGCTTCCATTTCCACGCCGGTCGCATTCTGGGAAAAAGCCACTGCGCAAATATAAATTGTGTAAAAAGATATGGCTGGTCTATGGGAAACAGGGGGTTAGGTTCCAAGCGTACAAAACAGCCTCCCCCAAATGATCCAATGTGGGTTTCATTACAAATTTCTAATGAAATTTGACCTTGCTGCTCACCTTAGCGATGTTGAGAATGAACTTGATATGATGATAGTGCTGATGTTGTTGAAGTCAAGACCCTGAGGGTTCACCCTTAGCCAGCTTGTTCCGCTCCGTTCTTAAGTTACTGGTCTTCACGGGTGACAAATCATTTTTTGAGCCGTTCTTGCGATTTCTTTGCGCTCATGTTAAACACTTACCGAGCGTGGCCAACAGCAGGTAAAGCAAGCGGGACAAGCTCACAGGGCTGCATGGCGAAAGTTTCCGGCTGACTGCCGATGCTTTTTGGCAAAACACCGCATCCTGCTAACCCTTGTGTTCAGTTTGGGTCAAATTGACCCATTTTAAACTTTTAGTAAAAGAGGAATGACACTTTTGAGAGATATATTACATAACCAGTGCCTAAACCAGTGTAAATTCAGTTCCTGTTTCTATTTGTAGTTCATCGTCTGCATTTGCGTTTGCTCTGTATTTTTGCCTGTATAGTTTCTTTAAAAAAATAATAAGATAAAAATGGAAAATAATTGCAAATTGCAGTTCAGAACAACAAATAGCAATAATGTACTGCATGAAAACCTTGTTTCATTTAAATTTTTTACAGACAAACTTGATTTATGCCCTCCATGCTCTCATTGTACTGGCTTTTTATATCATCTTTATCACATAAAATGAATGACACATTCATTGTTAAATGTGATCTAGCAGAGGTAAATGGCAACCATTAGCCACATATACTGTCTATATTGTTTGTAATTGAGATAAAAATATGTATATATTTAATTTTTTTTTTTTTTTTCTGTATTGCTTTAAACTCCTAATAGTGTCCTGGGTATATTTGACCCAGGCTAACAGTTTCACAGGTGCTAATAAGAACACAAGAGTTCACAGAAACACATACCTGCTCAAAACAGAATAAAGATTCCCAATTCATTGATTGCACGTAAAAGAAATTGAATGGGAAAAATACAATGTAGAGCCTAAGTCAAGTAATTTGATATTTTTTAACCCCTGCATGAATGGGTGTGTGCACATGTGCTTTGTGCGTGCATGCGTGCATGTACTGGGTATGTGAGTGTTTCATGTGCGTGAATGCAGGTGTGTGTGCGTATGGAATATGCTTTGTGTGTGAATTTAGGACCTCAAAATGATTGGAAAATGTATATTCATACATGAATGGGGATACGGATCCACTTGGGGGAAAAAAAAAAAAATCATCATCATCATTGACCTGCCCTATGGAAAACATCTTCTCATGCCATTTTGTATTTCTCAATAGAGTTGTCTCTTGCTCACTGTTAGGAGAGGCTGTATTTGCTGCCTCTCCTGTGGCCCATAGATACCACCCCCCCTCCCTCACCTCTTCTGTTGCTCTCCATTCTATCTGGACATGAACGTCCCTGGCTGTGGATTCTCTTATTACAATGGGAGCCCCTGGACACACCTCAGCCCTCTCCCAACATTATATTACATTTTTATGCATTCATTGAGCTGAAGCTCTTATTCAAAACCACGGCAATGCCAAATGAACACCAGGATTGAATGTAATATTCACTGTAACGCAGTGGAAGAAAGCATCATTGTGAAAAACAGGCTTATAATAAACGCATTGTGGCTCATAAGCATTGTGCTGGAAGAGAGGTGTTGGGCAGCCTGTCAAAGACCAACACAAGTGCACTGCCCCGTCTGACACGCCCGCTGCCTCTGCCTCTTCTGGGACGCTTTGGAGGACCAGGAACCTCCCGTCCCCCCCTCCTCGCCCATCTATTCAGTGTTCAACCTGGAGGGGAAACTAGCGTCCAGCGCCCCCTTCCCAAGCCAGTTTGGGTCCCTTTGTGTGAGGTTGCAGACGCCTGTGTGGAGTGTGCTGAAGAGCTCTGAGACACAGCCTCCTTTCTGCCGCCCGGGGAGCGCAGTGCGCCTGTGCGCCTGTGCGTGCGGCGCAGGCCAGGGTCGTGTGTGGGCGCTGAATGTGCCCGGCCCTCTCTGCAGTCTGGCCCTTTGTGCGGCGGCAGTGTGGGGGTGGGGGAGGGGGGGGGGGGGGTCCGTGCCCATCTCCTCCTCGCCATTGTCTCTCGCCTCTCAAGGCTGCCGCCGCCGCCGGCCGCTCAGCTCCGCACCAGAGCCGCTCTCAGGGAGACGGCGGTACGGCCGCCATCAGCACGGCGGAGTGTGGGAGAGCGTGAGGCGGTCTGGGAGTGGGAGAGAGTGAGGCGGTGTGGGAGAGTGTGAGACGGTGTGGGAGTGGGAGAGCGCGAGACACTGTGGGAGAGAGTGAGATGGTGTGGGAGTGGGAGAGCGTGAGACACTGTGGGAGGAGGAGGACGGGTGTGGGTGGGGAGAATGAGACGTGTGGGAGTGGGAGAGTGGGCGTGGACCAACTTTGGGACAACGGAGGCCTGTGGAGAGTGAGATGTGTGGAGTGGAGCGTGAGGCCTTGGACGAGTGGATAGTGGGAGGGGGCAGGAGAGCACCTTAATGCCTTTGTACACAGCCTGTGAGCGCCCATGCGAGGGGGAGTGCACAGGCACTGTGGAGATGGACAGGTTGTAGGTAGCGCTGTGGAAGAGGTGAGTGGTTGCAGCGAGCATATGCCTGTGTGAGGGTGTGGGGAGTGGGAGAGAGTGAGATGGTGTGGGAGTGGGAGAGTGTGAGACACTGTGGGAGTGGGAGAGAGTGAGACACTGTGGGAGAGAGTGAGACGGTGTGGGAGTGGAGCGTGAGCACTGTGGAGGAGTGAGATGGTGTGGAGTGGAGAGACAGGAGAACTGTGGAGAGAGTGGTGGTGTGGGAGAGACCATACACTGTGGAGACAGTGAGATGGGTAGAATGAGAGAATGTGGAACGAGACATGACATTTTTACCCCGGTGCCCGATCGCTGTTTTAGACCTTTTCCACGGCTTAAACTGGGGAAGGCACAGGAGAAGTCACCCTAATGCTTTTTCACACAACCTGAGCTCCCATGCAGGGGGACTGCACAGGTCCAGTGATGTCATGGACAGTTTGTAGGTAGCTGCTGTGGAATGAGGTGAGGGTTACCCAGCTGCCTAATCCCCTCTGTCCCTGGGTGAGGGATACCCAGCTAACCAATCCCCTCTGTCCCTGGGTGAGGGTTACCCTTACAGACAGTGAAAGTGTGAGACAGTGTTTGGATGTGTGAGAGAGACAGTGTTTGGATGTATGAGACTGTGTTTGGATGTGAGAGAGAGACAGAAAAGTGTGAGACGGTGTTTGGATGAGAGAGAGAGAGGGAGCAAAAGTGAGAGATAGTGTTTATATGTGAGAGATAGTGTTTGGATGTGAGAGACAGTGTTTGATGTGGAGAGACTCCACTGTGCTAATGGCTAGCCTCTGGGATTTTTACAGGGTTGTTCTTACAGAAGGAATAACCCAAGATTATGGCACTCAGACTAGGCTATACATTAGTACCCAATCGGAAGTGGTGTGTGTGTCATGTGTGTGTGTGTGCGCGTACGTGCGTGCTTGTTTGTGTGTGCATGCGTGCGTGTGTGTGGCATGCATGTGTGTATGCATTAATGCAAGTACATGTGTGTAATAACATCTGTTTAGTACTTTATGAGATCAAAGAGGAAAATGGATAATGGGGTAATTGAATTAAGTAAACCTCAGTAGTTTGAATACATGGCTTGTTTGGCTCCAGGGTTTTTGGATTTTAGAACAGAGTTCTTGTCCAATTTGTCTTCTCTGATCTTTGTGTTTCTGGCTTTGGCTGAAGGAGAAGGCTCTCGGTGCTGTGCATGGGAGTAAATAGCTAGGACTGCAGTTTGCCATAACCCGCAATCTGGCTGGGTAATTATGGCTGTCTGGTGAAGGAACAGAAGGGTGTTTTTTCAGGCACATAATGCTGGTTATTCATATCTCTGCCAGGCTTCGCTTTGATTCTGGTTAGTGAACGCTGTGAGTGAATCAGCTGTACCTCGCATGCATTTCCCAGCGGGTTCGCTGTTTAAACGGATCGTTTTGACGTCTTTCTAATGTCTGCAGGAGGATTGCACTTTAACGCTTTCAGCTGCCTGGAAGAAGCGCTCCACTGCTGAGTGACGCAAAACAAACTGATCTGCGTCCCTTGGAGGGTCGGAGCTGGGTTCGGTCTTCTTCTCCGGTCCGAGTCGTTTGACTCGCCTGAATCTTCCGCAGACGAAGGCGTGACGGCGACTCGCGCGCCGCGTGTCACTTCCTGTGCGAGGGCAGGCGAGAGCTCACCTGAGCGCTCCAGGAGGGCGCGCCTGCCCCTTTAACTGGCCCCCCAAAAAACCAAGCCGCGGGGGACGCTGAGAGAAGCTTAATAAAGGGAATTAGCGCTAAATCACACCGCGGGCGCGGTAAGCACAGACCCACTGAGCGTAATGAGTGAGAGAGGCTGAATATTAAACATGATGAAATCCTAATGACATTCCTTGGAGGAGTGCGGACGCAAAATGTCAGTGACCTAGATTGAGATCACCTTCCTGCTGAATCTTTTATAGGGAACAAAAATTGGAGCAAATTTAATTTACTGTAGCCAGGAGCTGAATGGTGGGGGAATGGGGTAGGGCTGCGTGAGTGTGCGTGCTTGAACGTGTGTGTGTGTGTGTGTGTGTGTGTGTGTGTGTGTGTGTGTGTGTGTGTGTGAGAGAGTGTGTGTGTGTGTGTGTGTGTGTGTGTGTGTGTGTGTGTGTGTGTGTGCATGCCCGTGCGCACCCTCACACAGCCCTACCCCATGGGTCTGTGTGTCTCTGGGTGGGGTGGGGGTAGGGGTTTGGTGTTGGCACTTCATGTAGGGTGGAGAGTCATATTTGTTTTACACGGGAAATTTTTCTCAAGATTGGGTTTCTTAACTGTTATGTGTTAAAGTTATTAGCTGCAGTTAGATTTATTTTTATTTTCTTGTACTCCATACGGCTTCAGCGACAGGCTGTTTTCTGCATAGCTTCTCTGACCCCAGCAGTGTGCTAATGTGTGGTTCGGAGTGAAGGACTACAGGATGTAAAACAGAAATTGAATCTCGCAATTCCTGGAGGCCTGCTTTGTGTGGAGGAGTACATCCAGACTGGATATTTAATAAGTGGATTAAAGCGGAGGAACCTGGAGCGGCTGCTGAGAAGCGAAGCATGATGGTGGTGTTCTGTGGACGGTGTCAGACTGTCACACTTGCGCACCCATGAGGCTCACACCGTCCTGATCACCTCGAGCGGTGTGAGGGTCTGTTACAGGCCCGTTTCTGAGGCACTGTAATGGGAACAACCCACACGTGTGTTTGTGATGTGATTTTTTAAAGAGTCAGTGTTATTTGTAGCCCGCTGGGCAGTAGCACACGTGTACGTACTGAGAGCCCTCTCTCTCTCTGTGGAGGTGCGGTTGATAGGGGTGCAGGAGCAAGGCCGTTAGCCTCCTCCTGCTCACTGCAGTTTGGGGCAGTTCAGTGATGACGTGCCGAGGTCGCGGACGGACAGGGCGCCGGGGAGCTCCGCAGCGCCCCCCGGTGACGAGGAGCCACGTTCCGGCCCTCTCTGGGACAGGCGGAGGACAGCTCTGATTGGAGCAGCCTAACGGGTCAGCAGCGGAGCGTTTGGGCCGCAGTCACGCACGCGCTCCCTTCTTTAAGGGGGAAGGAGCTTACCTCGCGGCTATTTATAGAGCGCCCCCTTTGCCCGAACGACGGAGCGCTGGATCGCAAAGCCCAACCTGCTCCGGGAGGTCCCGGGACGTCGCGAAACGCGCAGGCGTGCGAGGGGAGGCCGGGGCGAAGGGCGTAAAGTTTCGCGACGGTCTTCAAACGGCGTCTGGTTCTCAGAGCCGTGGAGAGGCGGGGTTAGCTGCCGAAACGCAGAGGAGCCGGAGCTTCCCTCAGGCCCCGCCTCCCGCTGACACACGAGCAAATAAATGTGCCCTTTCAGGAGCTATGAGTGACAAATTGATCATGCATTTCAACAGTATCGCTGTCTTACTGATATACCTCAGCAAGCTTAAACGCGTATCTCTGATAATGTAGCACGTCACATCAGGTGCATCCATTTCACTTACCGAAGAGTCAGTGAGAAATGTGGAGAGGCCAATCATCTCGGTGGGACTCCTGGATGAGATCTGTGTGTCCACGTCTTTGTTTCACTTATCTGGAAAGGTGATAATCATCTCATTGCGTATGAAGAGGTGTGTTCCTCTTAGACACTAAGTGATGTGGATGGCAACTGAGTGAGAAGGGGGCCCAGGAGTACTTCCATCTATCAGAACAGGTTTTGCTCCCGCTCATTTCTCTTTGTCATGATCTTACATTACGTTTTGCCGGGCAGGTCTGGTGTCCTAATCATACTTGCTTCATACCTGACGTGAGGGCCTTCAGGACCACGTCATACCTGCCTGGCAGGATGTCGTAATGATGGCTATCCCCTTACCACCCGCTAGCCGGTTCTGTCAGCTCAATACTGTCAGTTTACCCATAATGTGGAGGAACACTAGCCCCCACTGCCAGCTAGCTTGTAATGTAAACTACCCTTTACTCAGCTAAGCCAAAACAATAGACCCCACTTCAACTAATTCACCACTGTCAGGTAGCGTAGACTGTCAGCTCAGCCATGCTGGCAGCTAGCTCATACTGTTCACTAGCCTTCAGTTAGCCTACCAGTGCACTCTATGCTGTTTGCTGGCTCATACATGTACCCCATTCTGTAGCTTACCTTGTACTGTGTTAATACACACATTCCACTCTCCCATACTCTCAGCGTATCTATACTGTCAACTGCCCAGTGTGTCAGCTGAAAGCCCAGGGTCTTAAGCACTAGACCACACTGCAAGGCTACCCAGAATGGATACAGAACAGGGGTTACCTCCACTGGAGGCTAAGAGAGTGGGAGGAGGGAACAGGAAGTGCGCTCTGGGGGCGTGGCCGGAGGGCTGTGGGTCCCCAGCGCTGTCTGAGCCCCCTGAGATGTCCCTGACCCCCTTCCTCTGAAGACATCTCACTCTGTTCTATCACCCTGCCTCATTCCATGACAGGAGCCGTGTTTCGTACACACCTCTGCTGAGTCATCATGTAACTGGGCCCAGAGGCCTTTCTTCATTCCCCACCACCCCCTTACCTCCTCATTCCTCTACACTCAGGCGCAGTTTGTGTGTGTGTGTGTGTGTGTGTGTGTGTGTGTGTGTGTGTGTGTGAGTGTGAGTGTGAGTGTGTGCGTGTGTGCATGTGCGCATGTGCGTGTGTGCGTGCATGTGTGTGTATGTGTGTGTGTATGGATACTGTATGTTACACCTGACACGGAGAAAGTGTATGTGACCGCAATGCTACCTAACCCAGCCCGTGGCCTGCTGCTGTAGGCTCAGGGTGCTTCTTCAATAATCCATTCTTCTAATCCATCCAATCCAATCGGCACCGTGATCTGGGCGAAGGACGCAAAGTGTGTTCAAAACAAACATGTCTGAAAGCAGTCAGTCCTGTCAGAGACAGCCGTCCCCTGCTATCAGTCTAACCTCCAAACCCTACTTTTAATATCTAAACAAGAAAGATGAGCAACATAATACTGGCTTAAAGTAGAGGTAAAGACCCTGACATACATAAGCATTCTTATACACACAAGCAAGCATGAACACAAATATACACATGCACATGAAGACAATCACACAACACATGCACGTGTGTGTGTGGGTGCATGTGCATGTGTGCTTGTGAGTGTGTGCGTGTGTGCTTGTGAGTGTGTGCGTGTGCGTGTGTGCTTCTGAGTGTGTGTGTGTGTGCTTGTGAGTGTGTGCGTGTGTGCTTGCGAGTGTGTGCGCGTGTGCTTCTGAGTGTGTGTGTGTGTGCGTGTGTGCTTGTGAGTGTGTGCGTGTGCGTGTGTGCTTGTGAGTGTGTGCGTGTGTGCTTGTGAGTGTGTGCGTGTGTGCTTGCGAGTGTGTGCGTGTGTGCTTCTGAGTGTGTGTGTGTGTGCTTGCGGTGTGTGCGTGTGTGCTTGCGAGTGTGTGCGTGTGTGCTTGCGAGTGTGTGCGTGTGTGCTTGTGAGTGTGTGCGTGTGTGCTTGCGAGTGTGTGCGTGTGTGCTTCTGAGTGTGTGCGTGTGTGCTTGCGAGTGTGTGCGTGTGTGCTTCTGAGTGTGTGCGTGTGTGTTTATGACTCTGGCATTGAATCTCTTGTATGAGGCTTTTAGCTGTGAAAGATTTGGCATCTGCTGACAGAAAAGAGATTCGCCTTGTTCCCCCACCCCCTCCCTCTCTCCCCCTCCCTTCTCTTCTGTTCCTCTTCTCTTCTTTGTCCACCCTCTCTCTCTCTCTCCCTCCCTCCCTCTCTCTCTCTCCGTCTCACTCCCTTCTCACTGTGAGAGGAAGATGGTCCCTTTAACACTGCACATGTACTCATAGGCCCTTCCCCCACCCCTCCGCCCTCTCCCGCTCCCTCTCTCTCCATCTCCCATTCCCTCCCACTCCCTCTCCCCCTCTCAAACGATCAGTCCAGGAGGAGCGGCCCATTGTTAAAGCCCCCTCTCTCTCGCCCTCACCCATCTCTCTCTCTCTCTCTCTCTCCCTCACTGTCTGCCTCCCTCTGGTCAGATGCCAGGGAGCGTGCTGCGTTGTACTGTACACTGCTGACACCCAGTCTGTCCCGCTGTAGCTAACCCCTGTGCTGAGGGAGGTGCAGCTGAACGTACGGGGAAATAGACGGATCTTTAATGATGGTCCCTTACCCAGTGCTTCCCACTTCACCCTGGGTTGCCCATTTCATGATTATTGGAAATCATTGGCAGTCTAGAAAAATGACAACAAAAAGCAGAGAATGAATTGCTATGTGATTACACTGACTGGGGTTAGTGTCTTCTGAGTTATACTAGTACACCGTTCACCCCCCTCCCCCCCCCCCCCCCCAAGCCGTGCCTGATGCAATATTAATTTAGCTTGATCAAAGCGGAGTAAAATGTGAGGCAGTGTGTGTTTAGAGGAGATGCTGTTCCTTCCCCCTTCCCTCTCCTCGTTAGAGAAAGCCTGGCAGCGCGGGATGAGTGGCAGTGAGTGGCGGAGCTGTGGCGTAGCAAAGGAGCATGGGTAATTAACGCTTGGTTCTCTTTAGCGCAGAGGAGGGGGCGAGCTGCTCAGAGGCGATGGTACAGTCTTCTCCTCCATTTTAAGCGATCCTGTACCAGACGAGGAACGAGCAGAAGACCGGCTTTGAGCTGTTCCAGTCCGGCATTTTAACAGCCATTAGCTCTTACCCATGTACACTGATACTTGACCTTTGCCACATGCTTCATTAGACTGTTTGCTTGGATGTTTTTTTGTTTATTTTGAAGTGCAGATAAATGTGCGTTTCACCAAATTCCAGTTGAGATGAAAAGACAAAAGCAAAAAACAGTCGTATTTTGTTCTTCACAATAGTAAGAACAAAATCTAGTGGGAGTGACCACTGTAATTTTAAGTTGCAGTGTTTGCTTTGTGAATGATTTTGACTTATGTAGTAACCCAGGATGTAAAATATTTCTCTGCAAGCAGTCAGTTGGTGATAGTGTGATATTTAGTGATATTTCATGTTTCATAGTTAATGGGTGCCCTGTAGTTTCATGCTTTTGGGACCGTGTAAGCTTTGCTAGTCCCTTCATAATTCTTAAGTTTCTCATTAAAATTTGGCACATGGTTATGCATTGCCTTATTGGATGTCTGTTGTTATTAAGGGAACCTTTTGACCTGGTTGTGTAGAGTCATTTCAAAGCAAGATGTGGGCCCTAGATAACGTATGAACATATAGGCCAAGCCTTTTCTGAAAAAGAAATGCTTACTTGTCCACGGAAAACAAAAAAATCAAATCATGAGGATTTTTTTATTGACTTTACATTCATTGCTGTCAGGTTGAGGTGAATCTCTATATTTGTTCTTTTAAAATGCTGGAAAAAAAACTCCTTATGACAGGTAGCTGCACAATGTAGTCCAGACCCCTCTGACTGTGATCCTGGGCATGAATCACAGCTGATGGAGGCTCAATCAGCACATGGTTATGCTTTGCTTTTATTGCACTTCCTGATGGATGTTCACTTGGAGGTTATGGCACTCAAAAAAGCAGGGCTTCGTGATTGTGTGCGTATACTGTACAGTGTGTGTGTGTGTGTGTGTGTGTGTGTGTGTGCGTGTGTGTGTGTGTGTGTGCGTGCGTGCATGTGTTGTGTTTCACCCAGAAAATTAGAAAATGTTTTAGGATAGGTGCTGACAGGGGGGTGGGGTTGCTGAAAAAAAGGAAGTGCTTTTCTTATGGGGGGAGAAGAGCCATGCTCAAGAGGAGATACCTGTTTTATTGCTTACATACATACTGAAGTTACCCAACATCTGTGCATTTCACAGCATGTTCCAAACTGCCCGGTGTCCTTTATCAACATTCTGTGTAAAGGTGTTGTCTATAAAGTTAGCATTTTAGATTGGTAGCTACAATATCGGCTTGTTGCGAAAGGGTTTAGCTGAAGCAGGATACGTGATGCTAGTCTCACCCAGGAACCATCTGAAGGTGGCATCAAAGGCTGCTGTATTTGAGGGACTGGAGTCGTACAAAACACTAAGGAAACCTATTTTTCCTTAATACCCATTTATTTATACACATTTAGGTCACTTGTTTAATTTGACTTACACAGAAGACTGTGGCATAGTACTATGTTATTCAAAAGGTCATTTTTTTGTCTTACGTTAGCCATGTTACTCCATTAAAATTTAAGAGTGTCCCCCCCCCTCATTTGAGTCTAAATAATTATTTTCTTGTTCATGTAACTGATGTGGTCTTCTTAAATATTTTCACCAAAAGACAGAGGTGGAAAACATTTAGGCAGGTATTATTGCATCATGTTAAAAATGTTCAGTCCTTAACATTCTAATCCCGTGTGTGACAGTGTGCTGCAGGCACCTTATGCGCTGCTATGTTAGATTCTGGTTTCTAGTGCAGTAATTAGGCTAGCGATTGGTAACACCATTAAGCGTTTTTAAAAGATGAGTCAGGTTATCGCAAATTTAAACATAAGCCCGTTTTCTTTTATGACAGAATGCAGTGAGCACCTATTTCTGTGTTACCCCCTTAACGTTAGGGGTGGCGCTGGGTAGATTAGAGGAGGTGCAGCCCCTCTCCTATAAAGCAGTGGAAGAAACCCTGCTGCATGCGTATGTGTGCTCATGAGCGTGTCTTTGTTGCTTAGCCAGTGTATGTGTGGCTATCAGTCAGAGTACTGCAGTTAATGCGCGCTGTGTGTGTCTGAGTGCCTGTGTCGGTGTGTGTGTGCGCTTGTGTACTGTATGTACTGTATGTGTGTGAGCATGTTAATGAGTGCATGTCGGGGTGTGCAGTGTGGGTACAGACAGACCCTCTCTGTGAGGCTGAATGAGCGCTCTCACGGCCGGGAGGCATGTGGCCGCAGAGCTTGTGATTTGTCATCCCCTCCTCTCTCATTACCGATTTTCCTCTCCTCCGCCGCTGTGCCGTCACTTCACCAGACCATTAAATGGCCTTTTTGTCTTTTCCCGTTTTTAAAGGACAATAATGTCTATTCAGTTGGGAGAATTAGAACCCCCCTCTCCTCTCCTCTCCTCCCGTCCTGTCCCGTCGCGCAGCTCCAAACGGGCTCGGATTCGGGCCCCCGTCTCCAGCGCCGCTGCGGGCCCCGATCAGCCGCCCGCGCCGCGGGGCAGCTCAGCCGGGGGCCGCACGGCGAATTAGGAGGAGAAAGGGCCCGAGCGCGTGTGCTGGCGGGCGGGGAGGGGAGCCGAAGGGAATTGGGTTAAAGGCTGGCGGGAGAGCCGCTCCCCCCCGCGGCCCGCCCGGGTCAGCCCGCCCGCCCGCCCCATTGTCTCCCGCTCCGCGCCTGCCCCAGTATCCCATTAGGAGTTGAACGGCTGCCCGGTTTCCGCATTTGCGGCGTCTGGCCGGGCTGGAGTGTGTAATGCCGCACGGCGTGTCGTTGTTCTGTTGGTGGTTTTTCTCCCCGTCGCCGTGTGCACCGCTCCGCTCCTGTGCCGGGCCGTGGGGGGGGTGGGGGGGGCGAGGCCGGCAGACGACGGGCACGGTTGTGGTTGCGGTCAGGGCTCTGTGCCGCCATTTTTTCCAAGCAGCGCATGCTCTTCTAAGTTTAAAATTTTTTGAAGCAGGTTAATGCATCCCTGTTGTTAGATGTGGTCCTAAATGATTTTTCCAGATAGCTCATGATTTTCAGGAGCAAATGCTCCTAAACTGGGAGCGCTGTAGAGCCCCCACACTGCGCTGGTTGGCGCCTGCAGTGGATCGCCGCACCCCTGCCTCCTCCTCCTCCTCCTCCTCCTGCTCCTCCTTCGGCCCCCCCCCCCAGTGCGGGACACGGCGAGTGGGGTACTCGGCCGTCCCCAGCGCGTCTGGCCCGCGCGTCTCTAGGAACAATGGCGCGCTTTCTGCCGCTCTCTGAGCTGCTTTTGAGCGATGTGCGGAGAATGGCGAGCCTTACACAGCTGCGCCACACAGAACTCCTGTCTTTTATCACTTTGGAGGGCTTTGTCTCCTTGCTGGAGGTTACTGTCGCGCCTGCAGCACTAGGGCCCCCTCTTTAGGCAGGGAAAAGAGGGACCGGGCCACCCCACGCAGGGGCACGTACCAGGGGCCCTGTGGGGGCCCTGTTTCACCACACTCTCGGTGCGGGCCCTTACTGTGGGGGGCCAATTAGAGTAAATGAGGAGAGCCTTGTTCGATGTGAAATCACACTTTTCAAAGAGGCTGGTTTCTAGAAGCAGTGGTGAGAGGATTGTTAATAAATTGCTTTTTTCTTTATTAAAAATCTCACTGGGAGATGTTCCTCCCTCTAATTACCCTGCTTTCCTTTCAACCTTCCCTTTCCCCTCCTTCCTTATCCCAAACTGGGGGACATCCTTTTTAATGTGCTTGACTGCAGTCTCTGTGAACAGAGATGTATTAACTTTTTTAAGAGTAGCTCAAATAACTAGGGAGTATCCACTCTGAGTTCAGCAGTGCCATTAAAACTGTGAGCGTGTGTGTGTGTGTGTGTGTGTGTGTGTGTGTACGTGCCCACGTGTGTGTGTGCGTGTGTGTGTGCGTATGTATGTGAGAGTGTGTGTATGGGTGTGCCTGTGCCTGTGTGTGAGAGTGTGTGTGTGTGTGTGCCTGTGCCTGTGAGTGAGTGTCTCTGTGTGTGTGTGTGTGTGTGTGTGTGTGTGTGTGTGAGACTGTGTGTGGGCGTGTGTGTATACAGTATGTTTCTGTGCAGATGGGACCGTCTCCTTGCAGGTCTGCTGGTGTACAGCAGGTGTCAGGAGTGAATATTATTGGCCCTGTCAGTGGGTCTGAGACAGTAGAGGACAAACTCAACAGGAGGTCTCCACCTCTCCCCCTGTCTCCTCTGCGCCTCCTCTCTCCCACTCAGCACCCCGGCCCCCTCCCCCCCCACACCCTCGGCAGCGTGGCGGTGCCCGTGCTCTCGCTGTCAGCGGGGGACAGCTGTCATTGGTTCACAGGGAGGGGGCTGAGGATTGGCTGCGTGGGGGAGAGAGAGGGGCAGCAGGGGAACGGCTTGTTGCTATGGGGATGCCATCCCTCTCGCAGGCATGGGGAGCAGCTCGTGCCGCTTCTTAGCGGGATAATCCATTGTAATCCCGCGGAGGGGAGCGAGCGCCAGCCCCCCACCCTGCCCCCACCCCCTGCCTCCCCCGGGGGAGATTGGGGAAGTGGGAGTGAAGGAATTAGCATCTGTTACTGCTCGCGCTCAGGTCAGCTCCACTGAGGGGGAAAAAAAACCCTCTTCAAGCTGTCAGAACGCACTTGAGCCGCAAATGAAAAATGACAGAGCTGCCCCGTCCACCCGCCGCACCTCACCCCCCCCCCAACGCCTGCCGCCCGCACCTCTACAGCCACCACCACGGCCCTCCGCGATCGCTCTTTAAGCGATGCTTACCGTCACTTTATTAAAGGCGACCATTTTTGGAAAGTAGCGGATAGCATAGCGAACGCTGCAGTGGCTGTGTGGAGGTCAGTGATCCGATATTGACTGGTAATGCCTTGCTTCGCTGTGGCTTGGCTGTCAGATGTCGCGGGGTGTGTTTGAGAAGGTCTGTCACTCAATCAGCGTGAGACGCTCTGGAGAATTGTTTCACACCTGGTTGGGGGGCGGGGTGGGTAAGGAACTTCCAGAGCTTCGCTCGCCTTCATCAGCGATAGAGATAGAGAGAGAGAAAGAGAGAGAGCAGAAAATGAATCCTTGAAAAGAAAGAGAAACTTGTACGTGTTCATCTCAGCCCCTGGCCAGAGTGTGGGGTTGACCAACTCCCGATTCCTGTGGCTCTTATTTATTTAGTGAGGAAATGCTTGAGGTCACTCATGGAGACTAAATCCAGCTTGTGTAAAGGGGTCACAGCTTCTTACCTGCTGACAAGTGCAACACCCCACAAGCACACGCGCGCACACACACACACACACACACACACACACACATACACAAACACACGCGCACCAGTACTATAAACACGCAACTCTCTCCCATACACATGGGAAAGAATAAGCACACAGATCACAGTAAGTCACCCCCCATTGTCACAGATACAGCACACCTGTGATTTGTGCTTTGGCAAAAATACCAAACACCCCCACCGTACACTCCACAACCCCCCCCCCATATAGCCACAAATAATATCTGATGAAGTCGGGTAGTCTGGCCACTCTGCTCCCTGCTCTTACTAGTCACATCATGTCAGCCTGTGTTTTTCCCGCTTTAAGCAAATATTCCCTGTGTGTGTGTGTGCGTGCGTGCGTGCGTGCGTGCGTGCGTGTGTGTGTGCGTGCATGCGAGTGTGAGTGCGTGTATGTTAGCTCGGACACATGCAGTTGAGCAGTATTTTTGCGTCAGAGTGTTCATACCTCAGTCTGTCTGATGCTCTTGGACGGAAACTGCTTTAGGCTGCTTTGCTTTGTTTACATGGCAAAGCGGCATTTAATTTATTGCCCCGTTGCTACATTAAAGAAACAATCCCCTTAATTAATGCCAGGGTTTAATCTGCCCAGTTTATTTAAATCAATGAACAAGAGCCAAACTACAATGGAGGCATCGATTTATTCCGGGTTCCCTGTTCAGATTAGATCATATTGATGAAAATATATTCATTTGTTCATGGAGCAGGGCGAGTCGATGTATTGCTCAGCTCTTAATTTATGCATTGTTGTTTTCATCCCTGTCGCTGGTGTTAATGCAGAGGGCATTCCTCACATTCAGTTAAATCTCAGCAGATGATGTGAGATGAAGGAGGACTGGAGTACGCACCTCTGTCGCCGGAACGCCCTGGGACTCGTTCTCCCGGCTGGCAGAATGAAAGAGGCTGTGTCATACCTGCTCGTGCTCAGGGTGCTACGGTGCGTTCCTGCTGGGCAGACTGTGTTATAAACTCAGTGATTCAGCAGTGAGAACGAGCTCTTCTTCAGTGGAACAGAGCTGGCATCTGTTGCTCTTGGCACAGATTCATTATAAGAGAAAAGCGTGTGTGTGTGTGTGTGCGTGCGTATGGATGAGTTAGGATGCACTCCGCTGTGTGTGTGTGCGTGCGTGCGTGCGTGTGTGTGTGCGTGCGTGTGTGTGTGTGGTTGAGTTAAGATGCACTCCGCTGTGTGTGTGTGCGTGCGTGTGTGTGTGTGTGTGTGCGTGCGTGCGTGTGTGTGTGTGTGTGTGTGTGTGTGTGGTTGAGTTAGGATGCACCCGCTGGGGTGTGTGGCGTGTGTGTGTGTGGTGTGTGTGTGTGTGTGTGCGTGTGTGGTTGAGTTAGGATGCACTCCGCTGTGTGTGTGAGGGGGTGTCAGTAAAGCACCCGATGCAGTGGTCTCCTCCCTCTGTCAGTGGCGTGCTGCGCCGGGTAAAATATTGATGCACCCACCCAGCCGTGTCCCATGAGCCTCTGCTCCCAGCTCCTGCGCCAGCGTAAAAGGCACAGGCGGTTTTTTAGGATGTGACGGATTGTGTGTGCGCACGTGTCTCTTTCTGGCTCTGCAGTAAGTTCAGCTGGGGGGGGGGGTGAGGGGGGGGGGGCGTGTGAACCCACCCTACCTTCACCCCCCCCCGCGCTGACAGAGACACTCTGCGCTCTCCCCAGCGTTCCCAGCCTGCTAAACACTCCCATGTATCAAAGTGACAGTCACGTTCCGCAGGAGCCCAGCCCACACTGTCAGCTCCAGGGAGGGGGTTTGATGGGTAATTCAGGGATGGAGGGGGGGAAGGAGGGACATTTTGGGGCGGAGAGTAAAGGGGTGGGACGCGAGAGGGGAAAGATGGCGGACGTGGCGTTTGGAGGGAGGGAGAGGACTCTGTGAGACTGAGAGCAGGGAGGACTGCAGGAACGGGAAGCAGCTGGACCTGCAAATGAGTGTGAAAATCAGCCCGGTCCCCATGGAAGCTCTGCTTAATTTGAGGTCACAGTCATGAATTAAAAATCAGCCTGTTACTCGGCTCTCTGTATGGTCTTTGATTCCATCGGCAAATTGCGGCACTTTATGGTAATGATTGGTTAACCAGCAAGGAGTGCATCACGCTACCTTACGCTAAACTGAAAAGAACATCCCATTCCTCCTCACAGTAAGACACACATGTATGTACATGCACACATGCACGCACGTACACACACACACGTACACACAAGCGCACACTCACACACACGCACGCATGCACACAGATACACACATAAACACACACGCATACACACGCACGCACACATACACGCACACGCATGCACACACACACACACACACACACACACACACACACACACGCACACACACATACACGCACACGCATGCACACAGATACACACATAAACACACACGCACGCACACATACACGCACACGCATGCACACACACACACACACACACACACACGCACACACACGGAGCTGGACAGTGCAGGGATGGCAGGCACACAGCTCCCTGTCTCCCACCTGAGAGAAGAGCCCTGCCAGTGCCTGTGTACTGTGATCAGTCATCCACAAAGAGTTTTTTCTCTGAAGAGTAAGATTCCAGCGCGAACGTAATAGAAAGGACTACAGCAACAAGAAATCACAGTTTTACAAGTTTTCTAATTGGATCAATGTTGGACACACTGCCAGTGGATAAAAGGTGATGGCACTGTGATTTATACTCCTTTATGTCTGTAAAAAGCTGCTGTTAATTGGTATTGATGGCTTCCATCTGCAGTGCAGGCAGCATCAAACGGGGGAAAGTGTGTGCTGTTATGGGAGTCTCACAGCTTCTCTCAGCTGCCCCGCGCGTCACATCGTTTCAGCGTCATCAGGAGGAGCTGAGAGGGTTTGACTGGGAGCACGAGACTGCGCGGCAGGGAAGCGCGGGTCCACCGAACGGCGAAACGAACACAGGCCGCTCGACCACACGCCGCTCGAGCGCGCGTGAGCCAGGGCCAGCTTCGAATGTTGGGCTGGGACTGTTCCCCGTTTCTGCAGCGTGACGCAGTTTGATGATCAAGATGGTAGTCGCCCGAGGGACAGGGGGCTGCCATTTTTAACCAGGAAGTGAACCCAGAGGCCTTTTGTTGTCAGGGCAGCCGCGCAGAGCACAGGGTGACTAAACCCCTGCGTCATTTTCAGGGGCCCTGATTAAAGCTGCCTCCTCACCGCAGAGGTCGAGAAATTACCAGGGGCCCGTGAAATCTCGAAAATTCCAAATACAAGCATAACATGAGAGCGGGGAAAATGACTTTCATTTCCATGCAGAGCAAAATAGTAAACACGGACTTGCTTGATGGTGACTAATTCTGCTTCTCACAATTGTAAAATCCATGGAAGATAATTGTAAATGTGTAGTTGTATCTCTAGAAATATGTGTTTTTAGGCTTTTCTGTATTTTCTCTGGGATTGGCTTGTTTGTTTTCACAATGCGATTATCACCATATCAGATTAGTGGACGGACAGTACCACAGTAATTAGGACAATGCGGAAAGCGCAGTGTGTTAGAGGAAGTCCTTTATGGATAGAGCACTGTTTGTCAGTGGTTTGCAGGGGGAAAATGGCCACAGAAATTTCCATGTGCCCACCAAGTGTCAGAGGGAGCATTTATTTATCACAATGGTCTGTATACCCACCAGCCAATAGAGCAGCAGTCATTTTAGCTGATTGGGGGTTTGACTTCATACATATTCAATCTGGCCATTGTTATGTGTTCTGGGAAGGGCTTATGCAAATGAGTTCTGTGGGTCTACCTTATCAGATCTATCAGAGCGGCCTTCATCGCGCGGGGCGGCGTCGGGCCGCTGAGGAAGAGCGCCCAAAAGCAGGCGTGAGGTTTGCAACGAGGCGTGAGGACGGCGGGCGCGGTCAAGCGGTCCAGCGGCTGCTCCCGCCGTCTCAGTGAGGGGAAGGAACGAGAGAAAAAAGAGTTTGTTTCCGTGTTCTTCTTCCTGGATGACACTCTTCCAAATGTCACAGGAACACGCGACTGCGGCTAGCAGGCTCTCAGGTCTGGAGAGGCCGGGCCTTGGAGAGGAGCTCCACACCGGCAGCCCCCTGCTGTCACTGTGGCTCTCAGCTTCATTCAGAGCGCTGCCTGCGGTTCACACGCATTCACTTCCCTAACGTAACTTTCTTACTGATACTGAAACCCGCATCGTTTTCCACCGCACGGTTCCCCAGTGTACTGAGCCACCAGTCCCCATCGAACCATGGCCATTTGTGAATCATGTGTTCAAGAACAGCCGAATCTTTGTGAAGATAAATATTATTATAAAATGTTAAAACCCTCCACTTAATTAGAACCTGTGAGTCATTGTGTTATCACTACCGCAAAGGTTGTTGTCACCATTAGCATGTCAGTGCGTAACTTATTTTTAGGTGTTCTGAGGATTTGAAGTATGGATGAGTTTGACATGTTTCTTCCATTTGACAGCATCAACAACAGCATTTAAGTCATTTTCTCTCTTCCTTCGAACTTCTATATCAGTCCTCATTGTCGGTTCTTCTGCACTTGTATTTTTAACTCAGTTAACTCTGCCTCGTCCCCCATTTAATTTCAACATTAAACAGACAACAGACATATTCCTGTGTGTGTCCTCAGTGAGGACCTCCAGCTCCAAAGGGTTTTTTCCTCCCCCTTTGCATTAATGCCCCTCGCCTGTTTGGTTGTGGTTCATTGGCTGTTTCCATTCACATGGTCGCAGCATATGCAAATTGTGTGTTTTATTGAGGGCGGTGTCGAACTGAATCGCGGTGAGGGATATTTAAATTGGCTGTCGGCGGCTGACATCATTAACATAATTGTTGATAAATATGCGGCAGTCGGGCGGATGGCTGGGCAGGCTAGTCTCTGTCATTGAAAGCCAGGCTGCGTTCTTTGATGTTTCTATCTCTTAGGCAATTAACAGAAGCATATTTCTTGTCACACTCACAGTTATTTTCATATTTTTGGAGGAAAAAGTGTCAACCTGTCGGCATAGATGACAGTGTGTCCTGTGCGGTGTTTATTCGAATAACAGAAACGCTGCCAGTTAGATACCTGGCTACCACACTATTTAACGCTTGTGATGTGCAGCCTTGCTGAAAGACTAAATATACGCTGAAAACGTGTAGTTTGTGAAGTAAATGTGTAATTTTACTAATAATATGCATTATGTTGTCAACAGGGTGGTGTGAAAGTGGTTTTTGGATTCTCTCCAAACCAATATTTGATATACAAACTTGTTTCTAATCAAATGGTCTTGTACCCTGCTCAGTGAAACATAACAATAGTATGAATGTATAGGTTTATATTTCGGCTCTCAGGCACCAATTTCCTGCTTTCGGTAAGTGATTTTGTCAAACACATCTGTGCTAAAACCTAAGCGCCTACTTACTATATCCAAACTAAGACGGTTTATAAAAAACAGTTGAGGCCATCTCAAAACCTGTACTGAGTTTGCTCATGTTTGTCCACAGGCTTAAATTTTCAAGGAAATGCTTGGCCTTTGTTATTTGTGAGAGCCTCTTTAGTCCTGAAGGGCAACAGGGGTCTGTTTGTTGTTTGGCCCGATGCTGAGACGCTGGAGACACACAAGGACAGTGTGGGCTTTGTCCTGCTCCTCTGTCCCAGATACAGCCCGTGCCAACCCCCTGCCCGGCTCTGGGTCTCCAGGCGAACTCAAGGCCGCCGTGTCTGAGTGTGTGCCTGTGTTGTTGTTGGGAGAGAGAGGCAGAGGCACGAGCACAGAGCGCATGAGCTTCCCCGAGACGGCGCTCCGCTTTCTCCCAGCGGCAGCGGGTGGAAGCTGTGCCCTGACGAGGCTGCTGCAGCCCCAGGAACACGAGACGCCCCTATGCTGGAGGAACTTGAAAGGTTTTGGGTGGAGTGGAGGGAAGGGGGCGGGGGGGGACCCTGTCCCCTGTCAGCCCGCATGTGAGGAGCCGGTTGTGGGAAGCGCTGGCCTCCGCTCTGGCTGCTGGAGCAGGTTGCTGATTCAGTCGCGGCTGTATGCGGGGCATGTCAGGGAGCGTGAGCCTGTGAGCGCGCTCTCCTGCCAAGTGACACTGTGCCCCCCGATGTCCCTGTCCTTGCCGGGTCTTCACAGAGACGCTGAATATGGATGACTCCCGCGAACGAAGCACTCGCTGGAGAGCAGGCGCCCTCAGTGCCAGGCTGGAACATTAGGCTACATGCTCCTTATCTCTGTTTCCTGTGAAGGTGGGCAGGCATAACAGGAAGTGCAGGCCTCTCCACACCTACATGGGAAATTGTCTCTGATTTTCACTCACAGAGGGGACCCTTTCTCTCGCTGTGATGGCTGGTTTATGTGGAAGCCTTTGGGCTTTGAGTTTAAGTGTGGAGAGGGTGAGGGTGTATGTGCGGCCGGTTCCACTGCGCACCTCTCGCCTCTCTTTCCTGCTCCCTTCCTCTCCTCCCTCTCCCCCCGCTCTGCCAGCGGTGACCCTTCCCCCTTCCCCCCCGCCGGCGCTCTGGAGCAGTGGGCCGGTGTTCCTTTAAGAATAAGAATAAGAGAGAAGGGTGCCTGATCCCACACAGACCACGGTGCTGTTCCTGAGGGGGATTTGTGTAGAGCTGGCAGGAATTAGGCTAGCCTTGCTCTGCGCGCATGAATACTTTTTATACTCTAATAAATAAACGGCTGCCTCCACTGCTGTTGTTCCCCAAAGGCCGATTGCTCTCTCTCTCTCTCTCTCTCTCTCTCTCTCTCTCTTTCTCTATCCTGCTCTCCCTCCCAATCCTTCTTCCTCTGCATCTCCATCTCTCTGTCCTCCTTCCCATTTTTCTCTCCAGCCCCCTCCCTTTCCGTCTCCGTCTCCCGCTCCTTCTATCTCTCCCTCGCTCTTCGCTTCCCTCTCTCTCTCTGACCTCTTCTGCGTCTCCCCCCCCTCTGACCTGCTTCCTGCCTCTCTCTCCTCCCCATTCTCTCTCTCTGACCTCCTCTCTGCCTCTCTCTCTCTTTCAATCTGCCTCCCTGTCTCTCTCCACTCCTCTATCTCTCTCCCACTGACCAGCTCACGGCCCCCCTCCCTCACTCTCTCAAACTCGCTCTTTTCCTCCCCTCTCTCCCTCAGTCTTCTTTCCTCTCAGCTCTCTCCCTCTCTCTCTCTCCCTCTTCCTCTCAGCTCTCTCTCTATCTCCCTCTTCCTCTCAGCTCTCTCTCTCTCCCTCTTCCTCTCAGCTCTCTCTCTCCCTCTTCCTCTCAGCTCTCTCTCTATCTCTCTCTTCCTCTCAGCTCTCTCTCTCTCTGTATTCATGTCAGCTCTCTCTCTCTCTTCCTCTCAACTCTCTCTCTATCTCTCTCTTCCTCTTAGCTCTCTCTCTATCTCTCTCTCTCTCTTCCTCTTAACTCTCTCTCTATCTCTCTCTTCCTCTTAGCTCTCTCTCTATCTCTCTCTCTCTTCCTCTCAGCTCTCTCTCTCTCTCTCTCATCCATTGATCTGCTCTCTGGCTCTCTCCTCCCCTCCCTCAGGGCTTTGTAGGGCTGACCCCAATACTGCCCTCGCCGCACGCGCTCAGAGGACAGCACGTAGCCCTGAGCCCAAATCTGCACACCCAGCCAGCGCCGCACGCGCGCTCTGTCGTTAGAGAGAGAGAGAGAGAGAGAGCGGTCCCGCCCGGCCAGCCGGCCCAGCCCACATCTGTCAGCCTGAGGAGGGTCCGAGAGAGAGAGAGAGAGAGGGTCCGAAACCCCTCCCCCAAGCGCTGCCCGATTGCAGAGGAGACTGCGGCCCCCGGCCGGGCTCCCCTCCACGGGAGCGGAAGGCAATGACCACAGCCATCCATCAGCTGGGCGCACTGGCAAAGCAATGCAGTAAATGATCACTTCTTTAGTAGCTGCCTCTCCTCAGGTTGAGGCCCTGGCCACGCGTTGATGGATGGGGAGGAGAGCGCGCGTTTCTCCGGAGGAGGGGATGGAGATGGACGGGGGCGTGCGGAGGGAGACGGACGGCCTCTTCTCTCTGTCTAGACGCGCTGGTCTTGGGTTTCTGCGTGAAATCTCTGCCTTCGCGCTTGTGATCAGAACAGGCGATACTGTGCACATTCCGTCCACGCTGGGAGTTAGCGGCCGAGCCGCGGACACGCTCCCCTCGCTGACGCTCGTGCTGCTCGGAGTGCTGACACACTTTTAATGAAGTCACGCTGCATTATTTACTCGCTTAACTAACGACCTTCTTCATCGGGTTTGTAAGCCACTTATACGGTCGGGTTCTTAGTAGGTTCTGTTTTACCGTGAGGCTTCGAGGTAGAGCAACAGTGCCCTCCGTTTGCCACGGGAACCTCCAGGTCTTCTTCGCAAGCGCACCGCTGCGGTGAGCGGCCGCTGCTTCCCGCCTTGCGCTCGGCGTCAGTCACTGTGCTTCTCGGCGGCCGCGCGGCGGCTGCCATGTCCTGGAGAGACGTGTGGGGATTGTGTGTCGCGCTCTCTGTACTTTAATCAGCGCGCTGTGTGCTCATGAATAAGCACCCTATTATTGGGGGCTGGCCCCGCTCCAGGCTGGATCTGTTTAATAAACTAATTCACAGTAACTCTTCCCGCAGCATGGCGGACCTGCTCTCCGCATCACGCCTTTAACACTTCACTGAACCCAGTGTGTCATTCACCGGGCCCCTGCTGCAACCGTAGAGCACGCAGCGCCCTCTGCTGCCCCCCTGTAGCAACTGCATTTTTTTTTCCTTTTTTCCAGTGTGGGGTCCAGGGCGGGCTGTGAGTTGCTTGAAAGCACGTCCCATAAATAAGCCAGCAGTCTGATGCCCCGTGCTCAGTGAGCTCTGGAAGGCCCAGGGCTTTTGTGTGTTGCCGTCCTTGAGACCGTGTGTGCGTGTTATCGCTGAACAGACTGCTTGTGTTGTTTCTCTGTCTCACTGTGTGTTTTGTGCCTCAGTAGGACTTATGTAAGTGTGTGCGCATGTTAGCCTTGGTAATCAGTTACTGTTGAAACATTTCAATGAGAAGGGTTTTGTATTTTTCGCACTGCCACTTACTGTACAGTTGATGGTGTCATGGTTCGCTCATCCGGTAGGAGAGATATCTGTTCTTCATCGGTCGTTTCCCCTGCTAACCCCCGCTCTCTCTGTTTCCCTCTCTCAGACGACTCCTCTTCAGAGAGCGGCAGTGGGAATGGAATGCACACCCTGACCCCTCCCTCAGCGGGCGGGGCAGCTCCGCCCGAGAGCGCTGGGGCGGGGCCTTACAGCGAGGTGAACGGGAACGGGGCGGCGGGGCCCCTGGATTTCAGCACCACCTCCTCCTCGTCCTCCTCCGAGGACCAGCAGCCAATCAACCTCAGCGAGCGGCTGCCCGCCGGGCCGATGCTGGGCCCCTTCCAGCCCGACCCCCCCGACGGCTTGCGCAGGAAGTACCCCGGAAAACCTGGCCAGCCCGCAGACCTGCGCCACGACCGCGACGTCAGAGACTACGGCAACAAGGTAGGGCCAAAGCACACACCCTGACAGAAGATTAGAGTCTGTGTGGTGCACTGTCAATGTGAGATTATTGGGGGAAATTATGAGGTCATCATACAAATGATACAATACTGCAGATCTTAGTTCAGACATATTCAGATAGATGCAGCATTCAGGTGTAGTGTTCATGATATTTAGGTGAAAAGCATTAGAGTTGTGTCCTAAAAAAAGGTTCATCTTATTTTTAAATATGTACTAGCTTCTCCCATGGTGTTTTCACTGTTTTTTTATTTTTATATCAAATGAATCTAAGCAAACGGTGTCAACTGTACGGCTGAGATATTCATGTCTTGCGCAAAAATATAACTGCCACACTCACTCACTGTCTTACTCTGTGTCTCCCCCTGGTGTTACTGAGAAATGAATGTGGAGGACTGATTAACTCCCTTGCTTTATAATTACAATAATGCTGTAGCTGCAGAGGTTTATAGTCTGAAGGACATTTCAAGACGTTTTATCTCTCAGTGCTCTGTGTACCAAATGAGCCATAGGCCATTTTGATTCACCGTGCTGATGTCCGAATAGCTAGCATGCAAGCTGCTCCTGCCAATAATAACTTATACCTCTGATCTGTGTTAAGTGGAACTTCACAGAAGGCTGATAACTGACTATAACATTCAGTATAGGTGTCTCGCTAGCATTTGCTATAGTAGACTCGCAGCTCAAACTAGCGGTATTTTCTTCAGGCAATGGGAAAACCCGCTGGGAAAAGTCTTCGGTCAGGTCTGGACATTGTGGACAGAAAAAAAAGTTTTATTTTTGACTGAACTGCAGTAAGGATGTTGAAGTAAAAGCTCACTTTCTGGAGTTTTTGATATTATTTCAGTTTTACTATATATTTTAGTGGCAGTTCTTTTCTCTCGCAGAAAGTTTCTCACGACCTGGCAGTGACACAATGGCTTTAATAGGGGCTTCAAATGGATTTGTCATTTAAAGCAAGAAAATACACTTTAAGTAACTCTAAAGCAGCTAGTGCAGTGACATTTATGCCTCCAGAGCTTGTATGCGTGTATATTACCTGATTAATATAAAAATACATTTAATCTTACATTTGGTTTGAACTATTTCCTATGAAGCATGCAGCCAGAGAGCACTGCACTCAGGAAAGAAGTGGTATGGCTTCCTGTGTCAACAGTACTACACATGAGAGAAGTGCTTCAGAGCAGCAGCAAATGGTACTGAAGTGTATTTTCTTGCTTTAAACCGCAAACTCGTCATTGTCCCAATATGAATTGTTGTAAAGCTGGGAGGTCGTTCAAGAATTCTATAAGCAGCTAAAATATCCTGCATACAGTACAAATACTGATTTAGCCAGTCAGAAAATAGTATAAAATAATATGAAAAACTCCACTCTAAAGCAGTGCGAGTTTGAATGCATTTCTGTGCTGTGCACTGGCACTCTTATAATGGTTTACTTCCTCAGGTTTATAAACCGTTGAAGTCCCCTCAGACGTAATTGTGTTTTCCTTTCTGTTTGGATTAAGTTTACAGCCTTATTAAGATCCACTTAAATTTGTGACACTTTATTGTGATCTCGAAACAGCTCACATTAGTAGAGGCGAAAAAATTCTTGTTGGGAAATTTCCTCAATTTGACAAAAACTGTTTCTAGAAGCATTTCTAAAATCAAGTTAGTTGTGCTTATCAATTCAACATCCCTGAGAAAAATAGAACAAACATGAAGGAGCTGGAAAGCCTTTCTGACATGTCTGGATTTTGAAAAGAAGATGGAGGAGCGGGCAGTGAAAGGAAGTGTGTTTGTATGAAGCAGCTGATGAGCAGGCAGGAGTCTGCATCTGTTGAAAGAGGAAAATTTGAAAAGACTTCATTGAAAGTGAGGCCTTTGAACACAAGCTCATAATGCTACCTGTCCTTGAGGATTTCTTTCTCCAGGACAGTCTGAGGAAATGAAAATGGTCAATCCAAAAAAGCTTTCATTTTGGATTTAGATACTCTCTTGTGGATCTTGTCGATGTGATTATTGTTGACGCTCATGAGTAAACAGAAATGTAATTTGTGTGTGTGTGTGTGTGTGTGTGTGTGCGTGCACGCGTGCAGTCTCCTCAGTACAGCTCAGGGAGCTATGACTCAGTGAAGATGGAGACTTTTCCAGAGGACCTGACCGTGAACCGGGCACAGGCTGCAGATGATGATGATGATGACCATGATGACCACGATGACAGCGACAAGATGAATGACACGGAGGGCGTGGACCCCGAGCGGCTAAAGGCTTTCAATGTAAGAGTCCTGTAGGACCACACTGGCCCTTCCTGTCATCTTAAATCAGAACGCTCAGCTGGTGTTTGCTGAGGGTTCAATATTTTTTTTAAACTCTTGCTATCTCTCTCTCCTCTCTCTCGCTCTGTCTCACTCTATGTCACTCTCTCTCTCTCTGTGAAAGATGTTTGTGAGGTTGTTTGTGGATGAGAACCTGGACCGCATGGTGCCCATCTCCAAGCAGCCCAAGGAGAAGATCCAGGCCATCATCGAGTCCTGCAGCCGCCAGTTCCCCGAGTTCCAGGAGCGCGCTCGCAAGCGCATACGCACCTACCTCAAGTCCTGCCGTCGCATGAAGAAGAATGGCATGGAGGTACGGTGAAGGAGCTCTGAATCGCATCTTACCCCGGCCATTGGTTTCAATTGAGCCATGCGTCTAAATCAAGGCAGATATCACTGCTAGCCAGCCAATGAACACATTACAGTGCACTTGTTGGCTTAAGCCTGAAAACCTGGGCCCAAAGTCATTGGTCACAATTATGGTCTCCTCTCTAAAATGAAAGCAAAAGTGCCACTGGGACCAATGTGAGTGCTGCTGCTGTAATTCTGAGACGTGCTTCTCTCATATACTCAACTTCAGCAAATTTTCTCTAACACAGATGAGTGAGGAGACATTTTACTCGCACTTTGCCTTCCCCAGTGGTAAAAGACTCAGTCCCTTCACACGGTTTATAATGAGGATGGAGTTGCAGGCCTCCGCACTGTCCCATTCCCTGTTATCTAGCATCACAAGTCCACTAAGCTGTTCATAAAACAATCCAGTCTTGTCATCCTCACCCTAAAGATCACATACTGCAACCCGGAGCTGTTACCCAAATTCTCCTGTGAACTTTTGTAGGATGACAGACATTAGAATTCAGTTCTGGGAACTGCTGTGCCACAAATGGTCCAAACACTTATTTGATGTGCTGACTGAAGGTATACATTAACAATAGGATACCAAATTCAAGTAGCCTTTTCAGTCCATGTGGACAGCTGATAATCAAGTGCAGGGTCCATCCAGCTCCAGTATGTACTGTGCTGTAGATAATAAATATGCTCAGGAGTGCTATGCTATGAATTTAGTCATTTTAGGACAAGCTTTATTGTGGGTGATTCCAGACTGAAGGGAAGGTATATTCCTATGAGAAATCATTGCGATGGAGGGCTAAGGCTATGTAGCACATGTCCTGTCATCAAAATGTAATTCATATCTAAATAAAAATGTCATTATCGCCCAGCTACAGAGTTCATTTAGAAATGTATTCCCAAATTCACAGTGACTGCCTTGCGTTGCATTTACTGAGAACAAAGAAATGAGCTGAAACTAGCATCTGCTGCGGCTGAAAATTGTTCATCAGTGGCCCCTCGTGGCTAGCTCATTATTACAATCAGCAAGCGAATATGAGGAAATGATCTTTGGGAAAAGTAGTTTTTTTTTTTGAAGAAGGGCTAGCTCTTACTGCAGTCATTCCAAGTATCGGTTTCTGACAGCCCTCAAGTTGACGCAGCGTTACACAGGCATTACAATCACCGAGCGGCTTCACTGAACGTGCCCCTGCAAACGCTTACAGGGAGAACCCACTTGTGCCCTGATGGTTATTCCTCGTTGAACCCACTCCTGTGAGCACGCTGTAGAGTGAACACACTCCGCACTCCACGCTGCGGGCTGCCGGTGCGTGCGGCTCACTTGTGCTCCTCTCCCGTCAGACACGACCCACGCCGCCTCACCTCACCTCCGCCATGGCCGAGAACATCCTGGCGGCCGCCTGCGAGAGCGAATCACGCAAGGCCGCCAAGCGGATGCGCCTAGACGTGTACCAGACCCACGTAAGGCACTGTGGGTGTGCGTGTTTGTGTGTGTGTGTGTGTGTGTGTGTGTGTGTGCATGTGTGTGCGTGTGTGTGCGCGTGTGTACGTGTGTGTGTGTGTATGTGTGTGCACGCGTGTGTGTGTGTGCGCGTGTGTGTGCGTGCGTGCGTGTGTGTGTGCATATGTGCGTGCGTGTGTGTGTACGTGTGTGAGTGTGTGTGACTGCGTGCGTACTCAGCTGTGTGAGTTTAGCTATTTTTTTAATCACATATAGCAGCGAATCTAGTACAATGTGATGCGCTTGTCCTAAAATCTGTGTTTTGTATGTGATGTGCATTTTGCATATTCTGATTTGTGTAAAGTCACAGCAGATGCATTCTATATACAGGGTGCAGATTTTAGGAAGGGTAAGTCTCCCTGGGTACACACAAACCTGTGATGCCTGGAGCACGGGGAGAGCAAGTGTAGCAGTGTGGGTTTGACTCTCCCCCTGCCCTCCCCTCCCCTCCGCTCCCCTCCCCTCCCCTCCCCAGGACGAGCAGATTTCACTGGACAAGCCGAGCTCGCGGGAGCCGGTCACCCTGGCGCACTCTGCGTACTCCCTGGCTGCCTCGGCCTACAACCAGGATCAGCTCTACATCAACGGTGGGCTCAACTACAGTTACCGTGGTTACGGAGGCCTAGGTGCCAGTATGCAACACCCTGTCTCCCTGACAACCGGCACTGCACAGAGCAATGGTGATTGCATGTTTCTTTATTTGGCAAGCAAAGTAATGCAAACAACACACCAAGGCTTTCCCCAACTCTGCCCTGACAGCTGCCTGTGTATGGTAGTTTATGCTTAAGTCAGGCCTCTGGATTAATTAATGGTGTTGGAAACATGCAGTCTTTGCCAATTTTGTCTTCAAACTAGTTTTAATAGAATACAGATTTGGCTCGTTACCAATTGCAGTGTGTCCGATTTCTTTGCTGTCCACAGTCATGTGGTTAGTTCACCCAGGTATCCATACTTTTAGTCATTCAGCCACAGTATAACCTCATTGTCATAGACCGTATTACAGAAACAGAAAATTGTGGTTGTCTGACTGGATATCCAACTGAGTAGATGGTCCTCAAGTTAATTTAAAGTATGAATTTCTGATGGAATGCTTGATTCTGACAGAATGGGGCCAATTAAAGGGCAATTAACAGTTAATTGCAGCGTTGACAGGAAGGAAAACTATGATGCACAGGGCAGCATCAGGATTGAGTTTAGTAATGCCTGAAGTGGATTTTTTATTTTTTTTTTATTTTTTCATATTCACGAAAAAAGAAACCAACTGTATTTTTTTTTAGTTCTTATACAGTGTGAAGAAATGATGCTTACTTTGTGCCTGAACATGACTGAATGGTTCCCTGGGCGGTATTTAATGAGTCAATTCAGAACTTCTCCCCTCCAGAGTATTTCTGGTATTGTGCAGGATTATATAGAATATACTATTCCATATAGGAAGGCGTGTATAGTAGGGGTTTCAGTAATCATTTCTGACAGGGGTAAAACTCATAATGCTAATAATTAAAGTTCAGTTTGGTAATAAGAAACATTTTTTATCTTAAAACCTACTTTGTTATGAGTACTGTTGAGTTTATCAGCCTAATATCACTACTGTAGCTTGCTTGGTTCTGTAATTAACTGCGGGTGATAAGTGGCTAATGCTGAAATTCCCCAGTGACATGTTTCTGTTGCCTGTGATTATATTAACATCAAAGTAACATCATTTTGATAGTGTAGCATAACGTTTTACGAGGCTATTAAAGGCATTCAATAACCAAAATATAATGTGCAGTTTCAGTCAAATTAGAGCTTCTTTTTAAAATCAGAATTAAATAAACTGGTGACAACCATGTACTGGCTGTTGTACATTATGCTATATCATCAAACATGCACATTTCAGAATAAACAGTAAAGTGAATGCTTGTGAGATGTGAAGTGGACCAGCATGAATGAGAATGTTTCATTCCAGCACATTCATTGATCAGGGTATGGTACTCCAAACGTTAACATTTTTATATGTTTAACCTAAAAGCCTATATGGTGACGGTCTGTATATTTAATATTTATATTAATCAATAAGGAATTATTCTAAAGATCCTGTTCTTAAGTCAGTTGTAACCAGCAAACCCTTTAAATACTGGCATATTGGATCAATTGTGTTTTTAATGGGAGATGAAGATCAATGCGTTTTTTTGTGTTGGCGGAACTTTTTATATAAGAGGGGTTGTGCAGAGAGGCGTTATGTTTTCACTTAGAGGCAGACGAGTATGTGCCATTGTTTTAGACACTCTCCCTCAGTTTGTGAGGGGTAGTGGTGTTCTACTGGTCACACTGTTGGATCCCTCTCTACATCTCTATGTGATCTCTCCCTCCAGGACCCACTGACCTCAGCATGAAGTCTCTTGCGTCGAACTCCTCTTCGTCCAGCTCCAACAGCCACGGGCGGGGCGGGGGCAGCGGCGGCGCCTCGGCGCAGCTCAGCCCCACCGAGATCACCGCCGTGCGCCAGCTGATCGCCGGCTACCGCGAATCGGCCGCCTTCCTGCTGCGCTCGGCCGACGAGCTGGAGAGCCTGATCCTGCAGCAGAACTGAGCTGCGCCCCCCCCCCTTCCTCCTCCTCCTCCTCCTCCTCCTCCCCTCTCTCTCTCCTGCCAGACCGCCCCCATACCCTACCCCCACCCCGGGACTACCTCCCATCCTCTTCGTCCTCTTCTTCCTCAGCGCCCGCCCCTAGAGAGAAGGTGCACCTACCCCCCATCCCCCCGCCCTTTGATGTAGGCGCAGAGGGAGAGAGAGCGCCGCGGCGTAAGAACTGGGCCCCTTCTGCTCTTCAAGGTGGGAGCGCGGGGGGATTGCGCGTTTCTCCATCACTGTAAAAAAAAATAGAGGAAAGGAAAAAGAGATGAAAGAGGAGGCGCGGGAGCTGAGCTGAATCTACCTAAAGGAGGCGTGGGGGTGCTGAACGCTGGATGCCGCTGGACTGGGCCAGGGCCACAACCCCGCCCCCTTCCCCTCTGTCTCCTGACACTCTACGGTGCACAGCGCTAGTGAGGTTTAAAAAGTCCCCTTCACCAATCACCCAAACCCCGTCCCCAAAGCAAAACACAGACTGTCCTTCATTTCCAACTAAAACTTTCCTTAATGACACATATTTTTAATTTAAGTTAATTTGTTTGTTTTAAAGGCCATTGAATTGAATTTTGTTTGTTTGTTCCTAAGCCACTGAAAAGGGTGTGACTTATCTTAAAGATAGCACTAACTACATGAAGACACTTTGAACAGAGGCTAAGGAGATGAAAGAAAAGAGAAAAGACAAAGAAAGAGTGAAAGAAGAGAGGAACCTCTTGCTCGCTGTAAATAAGCGCTCTCTGTGTTCTGAAGCACTTTCCCGTCACACAAACCTCACCTCCCCATTGAGTAATAAAGACTTTCCCGCCGGGAATAACACTTAACTTATGCATATTGAAACGCCATTTTTTCACATGGAAATACCTCAAATGTACTTACTGTCCCTGTAAACCTACTTTATCCCAGCTGGTGTTAGAAAGCAAGAGTTTTGTTGTTTTAAGAAGCCCGCTAAAAAAAAAAGCAGCTCAGTAGAGATTAAAAAAATAAATATTGTTTCTGTAGTTCAAGTTTAATCTTAAAAAGTCTTGTTTGTTCAGATTATATATGTATATATTCAAACCGTACACAACGGCAGAATTACATGGATAAAGATATGAATATTGAAATTGAAGGGCTGGGTGTTAAGACATGTTTTCTGTTGGAAACTGACTTTTCCCTGCTGAGAATTGAGACTTTTTAGGTCTCTTTGTTTGTCGTCTCTCTAGTGACACGGTGGCCTCCCCAATCCCGCAAGGCCAAATTTAACCCCGCCCCCCAGCCCCCCAACGCACCGCACTCCGTGTCACCCTGTCCCTCTCGGAGTCTTTCTTCCCCCTCTCTATCTCCCCGCCCCTTCCTCTTTTTGTCCTCAGTTCAGTTCAGTTCAGTTCACTTGTGGAATTTACGGGGAAGATACTGTACATCTTTGTGTTCTGACTCTGAGATGGCCATTAACCCATGTTGCTGCTATGGACCGGACTGTTGCCACAGACCTGTAACCTCAAGCCAGGACACCAGCCTCCGGCTGAACCAGAGCACCTCAGACCCATGCAAAAATGCAAAATGGACAAAAACAAAGACAAAAAAAGAAACTAAAAACTTATCATCCCAGGCTTTTGTTTCTCACTGCTTTGCACTCTAGGTTTCCTCTAGCCTTTTGTTGATTTCTAGGGCTGTGTTGTGATTTGTCTTTTGTTTTTATATTTTTGTGGGAGGGCTTGAATATCTTCTCTGTTCTAATCCTCAGGCACCTCGTGCAGCCTCACATAAGCACTGGCCTGGGCCTCCTCCTCAACTGGGGTTGGACTGTGCCTCCCTCTGCTTTTACACTGTAGTATGGCCCAGGCCTCCTCCTCATCTGCAGTCACTCCTGGGATTGGGCTGTGCCTCCCTCTCACCTGCACAGTCACATTATAGGGTTGGACTGTGCCTCCCTCACCTGCACATTCATTATAGTGTTGGACTGTGTCTCCCTCTCACCTGCACAGTCACATTATAGGGTTTGACTGTGCCTCCCTCACCTGCACAGTCAAGTTATAGTGTTGGACTGTGCCTCCTTCTCACCTGCACAGTCACATTATAGGGTTGGACTGTGCCTCCCTCTCACCTGCACAGTCACATTATAGGGTTTGACTGTGCCTCCCTCATGCCTGCACAGTCACATTATAGGGTTGGACTGTGCCTCCCTCATGCCTGCACAGTCACATTATAGGGTTGGACTGTGCCTCCCTCATGCCTGCACAGTCACACAGGCATCATCCAGCCCTCCTGCTCATCTGCAGTCACACTCCAAGCTTCTCAGATTCCACTGGTGACGGTTTTATCTTTGAAAGAAAGGAAAGAGTCAGTGTTTCTCTGGAAGGTAGGCTCATTGGGCTCACTTAAGTGTCACTGTAATTTGCTCCCTTTTGCACACTGAAGCAGCAGCTCTGTGATGGGAGACTGTTTCAGGGCCAAATCTTGCACTGGTGAGGGATGTCCTACTGTAATGAGCAAGAGTATCGCAATGCAGTTGATAATCATAGCATTCATGGTCACCTGCAACATATTAACCAAGATAGGCTACGAGACGTTAACGTCCTGTGGAGGTTGGTTTGTAAGTAATCATTATTACTGCTGGCAACTTGAAAAAAAAGCCCTGGTGTGAATTAAAGCCATTTTGGGGATTCTGCAATTGGTAAGGGAATGTAGGTAGGCTGTGAGCTAGCAGGTCAGTGGACCAGAGAGATGCCTGCTCACAGACCCTAAGTCACAGTCACCACCTCTGTCCTGCAGATATGTGCAATTCCAAACCTCCACTTTGAATTCAAGTTGATGCGTTATGATATGTATTAAATATCTATGTAGAAAGGACCTGAATAGAAGTAGAATTCCCGAATCTTTAGGTTGCACGATTGCGAGCCGTTGACTTTAAGACGCTGTTGCTGATGGCACACACAAAAGAAATATGCAAAATGAGCGCTCAGAGGCTAACCCTCTCTGTGTTTTGTTATTGCTGTGATTATATCCAGAACGAGCAGACTCGCCCGAGTGCACCTTTCGGAACGGGAGCGGTTTCGACAGAGCCCGTTCTCAGTGCGACCCCCCCTCCCCCCATCGCAGCAGTGCATTTTGGGAAGTCTGAGTCGGGTAGACTGACGTGGAAAAAGAATGGACTTGTACATTTTCCAGGCTTCATTCAAACTCATCAAATGTACCACTAAACGATATGAACGGGTACTCTGGTGGAGGATACCATGCCCTTCACCAGCCTTTTACTGCCTTTATATTACTGTACGCAAGGCCTCTGAGGCTCGTGTGGAGCTCAAATACTGCTGACTTTAGGGGGTTCGCAGTTTATTTACTGTGTATTCTGAAATAAGCTCACATTGGCATTTTTCAGGCTCAATACATTCCTAGGCAACTCGTCTTCGTCTCTTTTTCCCTCTCCCTCGGCTCCCCCGTCGTCCTCTGTCCCCGTTTTGCGTCCTGCCAAACTAGACGGCGGTGTTAGGGGAGATGGGAAGTCCTCTGTAGTGAGTGTGACCCCCGCTCTGTTCCGCAGAACTGCACTGTGGGTGCACTGGAGCAACAGAGAGACAGATCCTGCGCTTTTACAACAAACGGCTGTCAAGCACTGCTGATTGATCTAACCTCACACATCACAAAGCCCTGTTAAGGTTTAAAAAAAACAAAAAAAAAACAGAAAAAAGGATTGTGATAGATATGCATTTGTAAAATAGACAAGGGACAATGAAATGTATCTGTGGAAAGATCTTTATATGTTAAACGGTTTACAGGCTGTTGCAAAAATAGCCTGCCCCCACCCCCTCCTGAAAAAAACATCCTCTGGTGTTTGCTTTTCTGTTTTTCATCAACTTTAAGAAAACAAACTGTAAAAAAAAAAATAGGCAAAAGACAATCTTGGAAAGGTGTAATTTGTTCACTGTTTGATTTCAGTTCCTTTTCTGTGTGCAGCTATTGTATACAGTGTGTCTTGGAGACCACAGAGTATTTTAGCCATAATCAGAGCATTCTTACTGGACTTCTGACTCTTTGGGATCGGTAGAGCACTCACACTGGCTCACCGTTTACACATTTTTATCTGATTTCTATTTTTATTATTATTACTATTATTTTATATATTTTTTGTAGTGCAAGTAAGTGGTCTTTTCAGAAATATTTTGTACAATACCAACGTCACAAGAGAAGTTAACTGTCAGCCTAAACATTCCAAACAAGGATGTCGACACATTTAGCAACCAACCTGACTGGCATCATTTAGGAATGTGGGGTTACCCAGCATGCAGTTTTAGCATTTCTCAGGATGGAGAGGACCTGCTACTGCAGGACAGTGCCACCACTTAGACCACACACATTGTAGTGCGGTGTGGGCCTGAGTGCAGCCAACAAAAAAAAGATCCTCGCCCTCATCCAATCAGAAGGCTTGGGCTCTCCAGCTTTGGTGGCTATTGGCTGTTGGCTCCTTGAGTGGACATAATCAAGTGCACAAAGGGCAGCCCTTGACACTGAGAGACTATTCCACAGGAGCACAGGCCACACATGCAGGTGTATTGCTGGTCAGGGTTCTTGCTAATGAACACATACTTTATCTGCTTTGGTCAGATGTATAGCTCAGCAAAAAGAAAAAAGAAAAAAAATTAAAAATGACCTATCTTTTTATTTTTCTATTGGGGCAGTGTACAGCTACAGTCTAATCAAAATGGTTTCCGACCATAGTCTGTTTCATTTTATAATTTGGTGGTGCTTTAGATTTTTCTGTCTCTGTTTTTAGGTTTTCCTCTTTACCTACCAGGAGCTGACGTTCTTATCGCAGTTTCTGTTTGTTCCTAATTCCAATGTGAAACTGTATTTTTTCCTCCTGATTTTGGACTCAGTGGAAGTGTGATGTTTACATGTACAGATTTTTTGCGATTCTTTTTGTTGTTTTGTTCGATTATGTTTTTTCTCCTCCCCCTTTCCCGCTCCCCCAAAAACCTGTTATAATTTAATCTGATACATAGTACAGGGAGAGGAAATGGGACCAAGTCTAGATAAGGTTCAGTTCATTTACATTGGAGGAGAAACCGACTTGTTGTATATGTGATGGAGCTGTGTCCTTGGCTTCTGACAATTACTCTACTAGCCAATTAAGTACTTACAAACCAGTGGCTTCACAAGAAACCAAAAGCCTGGTGTAACCACTAGCCTTCACATTAATAAAAATTTTCTTCAGTGAATCATAAGCCATTTATTGTACATTCCCTGAATAGGGTTCACTAGATTTAAGAAAACAATGGCATACAAACCTCAGGTAAAGGACCACAGTTTTTAAACATACGTCTTACTGAATAAAGGCCCATTTCCCTCTTTGATACCACATAAATTATATCAAATAATTATTCTTTTTTATATTTATTGTGTTATATATAACAGTGGATACTTTTTTTCCAGTACATGTGGCTAAATATTTTAATTCTTTAGAAAAGTGTTGATAAATATATATGTGAAGCAACAAAAAGAAAAAGAGAAAAAAAAAATCAACTTCTGTTTGTTTAATGCGAAACAGCATGGGCAGTTATCTTTTACCTTACATATCACTTTGATTTATGAAATACCAATGATTTGAAATGAAGCTTTCTTCAGTGTGATGTCACTGCTAAGGTAAAAACGTTGGTTTCCAAACATAACATTGTGACTCTTTTCTCCCAAGCTGTAAGTCACAAAGCTAAATATACTAATAAAACAGTGTGCTATATATCAAACAGAATCAGGAATATCTTGTCTTTTGTCATGTTTAATGCAGAATAAAGTTTTTTTTTCATACTTCATTCAATCATTCAAGGTAGGGTCAGAATATATATTTTGGTGACTATTTTCAGTCCACGTTTCCAAGTCCAAACAATGTGTTATACCCATAGAACAGAGTCAGACCCTGAGTACAGCAGGCATAGGTACAGGTGTTTATGTGTCTGTGTTCACATTTGTATGAGTATATGTCTGCTTGTCAGGATAGGTCTCCATTCCCTTGCAAATAAGTGACTGCATTTCTAAGATGAAAGTGAGTCAAATGGAAGCTGAATCTTAGACCCCACTTATTTTATTTTTATTCACCACTTAGGAGACATTGACTGAAATTTAAACTCCGTAGTTTTCTCTTTATTCAGCATCTTTTTTGTACATTGGAGGCAACATTTCAAATGTCTTGCATTCAACACAACTAAGAAGTGAAAAACCTTTGAAGGTTTTCTGTAGGGATTAACCTGATAGCAGGCACAAAAATAATGTACAGGCATATCATCATATTGATTAGTACTGTTCCTCAGGAAAGTTGTATTTTTTTCATGGGCACAACAGAACAGTTCTGCACCAACAACTGGGCAGTAAGGCTGATGTCTGTAGTTGGAGAACTACGTCCAGTCAGCAGGAGAGATCTTAATTCCAGCTGAGAGTGAACAACAGGAAATAAGGAGATGGGGGGAAAGTGGGGTGCAGAATTTGAATGTGGTTGAGGAACAAATTGGAATTGCGTCCTATTAAACCACCTCCTATTAAATATTCATTCATGTGTATCACAAAACGTAAAACTGACACAAAGTGCTTGTGGTATGGAGAAACTACAGATCGCCAAACCTGCCAAACAAACTGATACATCAATCATAGAAATAGTGAAAGGAGCACATTATTGGGAATAAATTAAAGTTCTTCATAAATCCAATCCAAAATAAAACACTGACGTAAATAAATCCATAGAGACCACGACACAACAAGAACACTGTGAATGTGTGTTATTTGTTAATGTTAACTTGGGTCGTAATATTCACCCATCTACAGCAGCAAAAAATAAACAAGACAATTCTATAAATGCAAGCAAATGCAATCGAGAGGCGTCCTTTTGTTCTGCTATTTGGGTCTGATGACTACCCTACTGCTCATTAACATTTTAACAAAATAACAAAAAATAAAGGATTTTTAAAACCTTTCTTTTTTATTATTTTAACTGCGTCTATGATTAATTTATACATGACATTTAATTCAATTTGGAGATCGTCACAAATAGGCTACTTGGCTCAACACTAATAAAATGGCCACTTTTAAAGTACTTGGTCTTTCTATTTTACACTAGTCAACCTAATTACTTAATTATATGTCACCGTTGCAAATATGTCGTGACAAGCGCAAAATGGCAACTCTTCATCTGGATACCGAGTAAGCCTACCAAGTCTCTGTTTTTTTTTTTTTTTTTTTAGGAATTAAATTATGAATCATCGATATCAATCTCATCACGACATATAGTTATTTTTTCACTGCAGACATACCTACTTAATTTTTTTTTTTACTGGTATTCAGTCAGGTAGGCTAAAAGATAAAAATAAAAATGGCATATACAGCACTGCCATCTAATGGAGATTGGTGGAAACTATTAGGCTACTTTTAGTGAACTATCTAAAATCCAGTAAACTGGCTACAGTAGCCCGCCTATAACGTCTCACCTATAAATTATTATGGAGTACATACAGAGCCAGTAGCCTCGGGTACATTCAAATAAAACAATGCAATACAGAAAGTAGGCGGACAAATTCGCTGAAATTATGAACGGGTATGATCTATAAAAAATGTCCATAAATATGACAAAAATGACTGTATTCGTTTAGGGACTGCAGTTAATAAGAGGATTCTGCAAGATGGGGACCAAAGCTCTAACGTTAATTGGATCTGGAACAGAAAAGGTAGGGATTTCGATGCAAAAAGCACTAGCCTTTATGCTATCTATAGGCTACAACGTGACAAAATTATCAGTAGCCTACTGTTTTACGAAATCAGTCGCTACATTTGTTAATAGCTGCATTAACTATACGTTCATTTTTTCATGAAAAATTAGACAGTATACCGTTAAAGCATTCACTTTTGTTGTGCTTTATCAGAATTGTGCCCGAACAAAATGTCGTTTCCGCATTCCTGCAGCCGTTCTGTATCCATGATCCATCTCAACACAGAACCGGTTTCACCTGATTGTCAACACCACTGTTTTAGGAAGCGTAGCTACTGCGTTGTCTATGCGAAAAAACTGGGACATGTACATCTGACATGTTTGGCGGATTTGTGTAGAATCGAAGGCTGACTACTTTTTCGATTTACGCTTTGGCTTGCCTTGCCCTACGTAAAACAACATTCTGGATTCCCTGTGTTGCTCATGTGAGCCAAAGAAATCGTATTGGGATGGAGCACTGCTGTCGGACTTGCATGCCGTGTTTGAGCAGATTATGGAACTGTATTTGGCCTGAATTGCAATACCCGAATACTACACGACCAGCAGAAATTCGCACAGTTTCAGGTGATATCCGAATCCCATCTCCGAAGAAGAAGCCGACGCAACTGTATGCGGCTCTGTTCGATTTTGAAGCTCGAAGTGAAGAGGAGCTCACTGTGAAAGAGGGCGACAAATTATCTGTTATTGAAAAACGAGGAGATTATGTGCTTGCCAAAAAACTGACTGGTTCTCTGGAGTCTGGTTTGGTCCCAGCTAATTACGTGGCATTACTACGAGATGAATTTGCAAATTACAAGTGAGTAGGCTGCTTGCACACATTGCCTTGTATAATAGCTAGCCTACTATTATTTATTGGCTGTAGTTTAGATTCCACGGAAAGTAGTCTATGAGTTGTTTGCGGTTAGCTAAATGTTTGAGTTCTTTTTAGGGTATTAAGTCATAGTTAAGTCATAAATTATAATTTTTGACTTCCACTGTTTTGTAGGCTACAGTATTATGAGAGTTATTGGTTGAGATCATTGAAAGGTTGCTGTGCATGCCATGTGGGCTAACTAGGCTACTCCAAATGTCAAAATATGTTGATGAGTTCCTTTTGTGACTGACTAAAAAACAAATAGGCTACGCTTTCTGGCGTTTGTTATGTGATGGTTTAAACATGGGCCTATTAATTGTTTTGTTTTGTTTTCCAACTGACTTCATAAACATCTGTCATTTGCTGTCTACGTGTATGTTAGCATTTTGCTCACAAAGGCTGTCGGAGTGCTGACAACGCGGCATCTCCTATATCCTATGTTCCAAATTGCCATTATTTTCAATTGTTTATCTGCTGTAAAACAACCTCGGTTGTTAGCCTATTACATATTAAGTTTCGTCAACCAAACTATTTAATTAAATCCCACGGTAATCATTGACTGAATGGGGAACAATTCTATATGAATTTGTCTAGGAGTAGCTAGTAGTTGCCGCCGCACCTGAGTTTCAGTGAAACTTGAATTTCGTGGAACTCTGCCAAATAATTTCGCGCTACCTTTCAGAAAGCAATCATGTTTCTTCTCCTGCCTTGAATAAAAGGTTTAGCCTAGTCATGAGGCGTGTCATTTCTGGAACACACTGTTTACAGAGTGCCCCAGATATAGTGTGTCATTAATTATAATAAACAATTAAAAGTCAATATGTTTATAGGAAGAAGACATTTGTTGTATCTCTTTAACAGTGTTGCCGGGGTTCATCTTCTAGTTTGTTTATTTGTGTGTGTGTGTGTGTGTGTGTGTGTGTGTGTGTGTGTGCGTGCGCGTGCGTGCCTGTGTGTACACAGTCATTCAGCTGCATTGGATATGGTTAATCACCTTGACAAATACGCTGTTGGAAGGGTCCCCCTAATTCAAATTTCTGTGGGCTGAATTAAGGTGTAGTATCCATTGTTGAGGTGTAGACATCTGCCATTGTAGTAAATTGGCTGTTACTTGACCTCTATGCCCACATCCCTCCTCAGTTTTACAGGTAATGAATGATTGGGATTGAATGTGCAGGGGATTGAACTTGTTCACTATTATTCAGAGATTGTTTGTCTCTGCGGACCTGACACAGACTTGGGCTCTAATGGATGTATTTGTATGTTTTTTTTCTTGCTTCTAGGTGGTACTATGGGAACATCAACAGACAGAAGGCGGAGAAGCTGCTTCTGGCTCCACAGAACACGAGCGGCTCCTTCCTGGTGCGGATCAGCGAGAGCCACAGTGACGAGTACACCATCTCGGGTGAGTCTCAAATGATTCTTCCAGCTGAGTGTTGATTGCATGATTTTAGGCCAAGGCACACACAGAAGAACAACTGACCTAATGTTTTATATTGAATGGTTACTACTGGGTGAACAATAAATCATTTATCACAGTATTCTTCCCCAATTAAAGATGCATTTAGCTGCTTGGCAGTATTATATAGTGAGGCCACTAGGAGGCAGAGGAGAATCATTTTTTTGATGAAGTCAGTGGAGGCCTGGCTTAAGTGTTAAATTCAATTTGAAGCTTTATTGATTTGTCTGTTTTCAGGTGCTGCAATGAGTTCAGAAAGTGTTAAGTTTTGTCACATCTGAGTGGGGTACAGATTCATATCTTAAAAAGAGAATCGTACTACAAAAGTGAAATGAGTACTCTTACGGAAATGGAAAATGTAGGAAATATTTGGAATTTTCTGAAAACAGTAAATAGCATTACTAAATATGTTTACCCATTAATATAGTTCATAGCCTTGTATGCATTAAGAAATATATTACAATATATGAAAGTGACAATTATTTTTATATTTGTCTCATATTATGAAGTGTTCCTATTTACATTGTGAAGAGTATATATGTATATATATATACATATATACACACACACACACACACTCAATATTCTTGAGGATATACAGCAAATACGAAGCTTTAATTATTCATATGATCATCTAGTCTTAGATTCACTGCTTGGCCAAGTTGGGTTCTGGCACTGTATTTGCTTGGCTGTGTGTGTGTTTTTATTAACCTTAAATGCAGGTTCTACTTTCAGCTGCTTTCTTTATAATAAGCAGATAGAGGTGAGCAAGGTCAGTTGTTACACCCCGAATTTCTCCAATTAGAGCCAGCCTAGACTGTTTTGATCATTATGACATTGGTCGAACATGGTTCTCGTTAGAGAAATGAATGATTCTACAACTGTCCTCACTGACCTGAAGTAACCTTGCTGATTTGGGATGTATATTAGTGTTATTTTTGAAGATAATTCAAAAGGAGAGGGTCTTTCAATAATTTCTGGAATAAGAGGAGGGGAGGGAATACAGAATTCAGTGCTTATAGAGACCATCTGCCTTTTGTTTTACAGTCAGGAATGACGGCAAAGTCTTCCATTTCCGAGTCCATCGGACGTCCATCGGGGCCTACTATGTGTCCGATAAGGTGTCGTTCGCTACGCTGGAGGAACTGGTGCGGCACTATCAGACCCATTTCAAGAGCCTTGGGGTACCTCTGGTACAGCCATGTGCACAACCGGTACGTCCAGTTACAACCATGACCGTCTCCCAGTCACACACCCTACCGTTCCCAGTATAAAACCAGCAGCATTCCTGTTGACAGATTAAGTAGTCTATAAAACAGTCTCAGGTCAGCTCATATACAACATGAAAGAATAATATGATACCCTTTCAAACCTGGTGGTATATTGAAATGAACCGTAACCTGGATTATGATGCACAGCAAGCACTCTACAGTAAAATTACATCACATGGATTCCACAGAACCGTCACTGAGAAACTTCTCCTTTGGAATAAAAATTTAAAAATGGCCTTTTAATCAGCTGAAACCAAAAAATACTTTTATCTAAATTTTCCTGGGTAACAGCCCTACTCGGAATTTTTGAGGCACAATTTCAGGGGGAGCGTTTGCCTCCATTTGGGGTTTCATTTGATTTTCAGGGCTGCCGCGGTAGCGCTGATTAGCCTCTGTATTACTGATGACAGTAATCATGCTGTATGTCCCTGGCTAGCCGTGATCTGCGATTTTCTTTTCTCTTCCTTTTCAGGGGAGACACTGAAGCGGAATGAGAAAAAACGCAATGCGCAACTGTGAATTATGCACTGCTGTCTGCAGGGATAGCATAGCTGCCTTATTACCATTTCTAAACACTTTTCAACATATATTTTCATTTCCAAGCACATGATTTCAAATAGATGTATGTTAGTGATTTACATAGTTATTATGTATTGATTTCAACACTCGGTCCAATTATGTTCCAATCTTAAACTTATGCACTTTAACTATACTGTAGATTTAATAGATAACTTGGGAAGCTCAGACCAAGTGTATTCTAGTTCTCAAAACAATTTAAGTGATTTCTTAAAGTTGTCTAACTAGTATTTTTCTGGCCTTCATATTTCAATGGCAAAATTAGCAAACCCTGTGGTACAGGAACCACCTTTGCAGCCAACTGAGAAGATTACGTTTGAACAGTTCATTTTAAGATGCACTTGTATGCTGAATGTAGACTCTGTTACATTTGATTTTATGTTCTTGTTCTTGTTTAGAAATCCACTAATATGATTGCGTAAGTTATTATTATTACTATTATTTAACTTTTAATAATTATAATTATAATCACCAGAAAATATCAGTGAAGATTTTCTAATGATTTTTGTAGTAACCTGTTGCAATTTTTGATAATTGTGGGTTCACTTGGGAGTTAAATTGTCAAGAATAAACTTGCAGTTTGAATTCAGCTCACTTTGACTTTTCAGCAATAATCTCTAAACAATCAGCTTTACATGGAAACGCACACACGCACATGCACACATTCTTTTTCTATCTCTTGTTCACTCGGTATCAGTTTCACACGTGCACAATTACAACGAACTGTTGCACAGTGGCGATTATACTTGTGCTTGTAATAATGACAAAAATATTAGTTCAGTGCTGTGGATCTAGTTTGTAATGCTATTGATCTCATTTGCGTTTACTGTGTCTGATGCTTCTTCATGGCACGTTTTTCAGCTGCCCCGTGTTTGCAGCCTTCATTTCTGTCATCATTTTTAAAAATTTACCCTGCCACCCCCCAAAATATAGGAAAAATTATCAAACCCATTGCTATATTAAAAACAATGGGGATTATATCTGTATTACTTTACCCAAGTTATCATTTCTGATCTCAAGAAAAGAGCCTATTGTGCATATGTGAATATATAATAGCTATACTTACATGTTCTATGCTTTCCCAAATTGCGGGAGGGAAGATTCATTTGGTGAAAATGACACACTGGCTAATTATTCTGTTCTGGGACCATTTGCACTGATTTTGGAGAAATGTATATTTTTAGATATTTTTTAAAAATGATAATGTAACTGATGGTATGATTTGGTGAATGTGGCATAAGACAATGAACAAATCCTTTTTGTTCATTGTCTTAAAAAAAATGAACATATTCTGTACAATATGTCTTCTTTGACTTGCATGGACAGCTGGCTCTCTCTGCTCCTCAGTCTGTCTGTCACGTTCTTATCCAATTCTCTCACTATAAATTATTTACAGATCACTAATTAAGCAAGGGTACTATACTTAAATTCTGCAGCTATGAAAAATCATGTTGTATTATTTCTCTATTGACTAGATCTGCTACTGAAAGTGCTAGACAGGCTGTCCATATTTTGCTGCCAAATTACTTGTGATATGCATTTTCCAAGTTGGCTGGGAAAAGTATTGACTGCACAAAGCAATTTCAGTCCACAAAGACTGTTGTAGTTGTAGCTTCCCTCACTTCCATTTAGCTCAGGAAACATCAGGTCCTGTTGTTGGCCTGTGCCTCCAGTTTATCTGTTACATTACTCAACTCTCACCTGAGTTTCTACATTCACTAGATTATAGACTGTCAATTTTATTCACTGGACATATCAAACAGATTTGTGGAATTATATTATGACAGAAAATGACAGATAATGGCCATCTTCTTCCATTTAATATGCAATGAAAGACTAATTGGAGTGTATTCTCACCAAGGATCAATCATGGGATGGCAACAACCTTCATAATGCTTCTTGACATCCAGCTATGTATTGCTAATATTGATCTGATTAATTTGCTTCTGTCTAGTCTAAAAAATTAAGGAAAAACAAAAAGTTTTTCTGTGTTTCCTTATTTGTCACCAGTATTATGAAAATAACTTTAAATTGCTCCCACAAGTGGAAAATAATTTATTTGCCGAAAGGCCAAGTTAAGATATGTCTGTCCATCCTCCTTTCTAACTGACCCAGCTGCCGCATGTGCATATTGACTGTACTGGTTCATTCTCAAAACATTTGGCTTAAATGAAGCCACAACTGACTGACAGTAATGTGAGTGGTGGAGGAAGCAACCTCCACCAATTCTCTATATTTCCTGGACTTTCTCATGTCAAAAATAAATCACAGGCAGAAGAGTGAACCTGATAAGTGTTTTGTTCTTCACTTGCCACTCGTCCGATCATTTTTGGTTTAGTTTTGATGTGACAATGTCTCTGATTCTTAGAGAAGATACTGGACAAACGTTTTCACTTTTAAAAGTATGTTGTTATGTATCAGAAACCATTCTGTTGTAGCACTTGTAATGCAATTACAGTGGGGAAACGAGAAAATGTGTAAGAATGCTGTTAAATCTGGTGTAATGTTTTGCCGTTTCGTCTTCCTGGTTTCTGCAGAGAGAGCTGTTTGACATGGAACCTTGGGAGAGGCCACGGGAGGAGTTCGCCTTGCAAAAGAAACTGGGAGAGGGGCACTTTGGAGAGGTGTGGGAAGCCCTGTGGACCAGCGAGAATCAAAAGGTGGCAATAAAGATGCTGAAGCAAGGTGAGTTCTGTACATGTCCATGCCATGGCAGGTTTAACACTGTAGCAGGAAGGGTTTCCCTGACTGGTACTACTGATTGGCCAAGCATGTCTGATGTGTGCCCCTTTGGTTTGTATAAAAAATATATTTGCATTGCTGTCATTAATTTTCAATCATTCGTTTTGGTAAAATATATTCTGTACAACAACTGGGTGCCATAAAACAGTTTTCTAAGTTGGTGTGCCCCTTTCTCACTTTGAGCAGCTGCCCTTCAAAAGGTGTCTACGTGGCCCTGGCTGTAACTAATCCAAAAGCACTACTCATTGACATGCTTTCGCTATGCTTCCTCAAGCTTTATGAAAAGCCAAATACCTGCTCTGCTGGAGTATTTGGATTGGGTTTGCTATTTAACCAAACCTATTACTTCTTGTTCAGTATGACAGCCTGCATTGCAATATGACCACCTGCTGCCAAAAGTCACCACCTGCAGCTTTCACAGTTACTGTACATCCATTCACCCATCCATTATCTATACACGCTTATCCTGGTCAGGCTCGCGGGGGGTGCCGGAGCCTATCCCAGCTTGCATTGTGTGAGAGGCAGGAACACGCCCTGGACAGGTCACCAATCTATCGCAGGGCTATCACAGTTACAATTATGTAGAAATTTAGCAGCCACTGTTTGTCTCAGAATTAAGTGTGTTCCCTTTGGGTCTCAGAAGCAGTTCAGTGGTCACTGTTATGCTCAGGAAACAAGAAGTGAAAGAATGCCATTTTTATTAAGACTTCTTGCGGTGATGAAAGAGAAATCTGAGCAATTCCACCGTTATATTATTTCAGACAGTGAGTGGTAAGCTTCTGCTTTTTATATATCTATTACATTCAAATTGTACAGAATAATGTATGCAGATGTAAACATGACAATAGTATGAAAACATACAAGGAGGTTGTATCTTAAGAGTTCATTAAATTTGTTTTAGTTGAGAACAGAAAAAAATATGGAACAATAAACAGTTTGACTTTGCTTCCAAAAACAACAGCACAATGTTATGGAATGTTAACGCACATGAATATGCAGAACTGTTCTGTATATCCTGAAGTCTGGAATGGCACGTTATCAGCACATACTGTCATTCTGCTATTTAATGACAATCCACACTAACTTTCTGAGTAGCAAAGAGGGAGAAAGATGAGATTGTGAGCATCAAAGACTTCCCCAATTTCACAACCACCTGTCCTAGCCTGCATGGATAAAAATACTGAAGTTTAACTTGATTGCCGTGCTTTCTGCTACAAATTCAGGCACATTGTATCCTCAGTGTGTAGCATAGTGTAATGCAGAGCCATGTGTCTTGGCTTGCCTGCATTGCTGTAAAAGCCCCAATAAACAATCTAGGACTGGTCCTTACACTTACGGAAATGGATAATACTGAAAACATATTGAGCTGAAATATCAAGATTTAGCTCATTATATGTATGGGCAAATATAGAATATTATGACCACGTTTAGATATTGTAATGCAGTACTGTGAAACATATTTATTATATTAACATTATTATTATAACATAGTCCATATATTTACAATATATTGCGGTATATTCCATTTCCTTAAGGGCACAGAGACATTAAAGGCAAGAGGAGTGTATCAGAGATAGACATGTGTTCCAAGGAATAAAATAGAATTCAATGGAATAAGCTAATGTGCCATTGTGTCATTGCAAAACACAATGCTTGTTCTCAGCTGTGACTGCCAGCTCCAGGAAAATAGTTACCAGTTTCTCAGACAAGAGTTTAAGGAACTAAACTTCTTCCTGTTTTCAAACTCACATTGCATACTTTAAATTGTTGCTAACCTCTTCCCAGCAAACATGGCAATCCCCAGGCATTCCAATAAGACGTAAGCCCCATTGCTTTTCCTGCTCAGTCTCTTATTAGTGTTACACAGTCCTGACTACTCCGGACAGCCAGATCTTTGGTATGATTCATACTATTGCATTACCCCCCTCCCACCCCATGTTTGTAAATATATGTGTTAGGATCCTCATTCATATATAGACAAACTACAGCCCAAAGTATATTGTGCACCAGATAAATCACTTCTATATGGAGTGTAGAAGCCGTGATCATGGCCATGAGCATGGCTGGTAGGTGATGGTGTGTGAAGGTGACATGACTTCTATCTTTGCCACCACAGAGGACACCAAACAAGATGAGTTTGTGAAGGAGGTCCAGGCTTTGAAGAGCCTCCACCACCCAAAACTGATCCAGCTGCTGGCCCTCTGCTCCAGGGGCGAGCCTGTCTACATCGTCACGGAGCTCATGACCAAGGGCAGCCTTAAATCCTACTTGAGCTGTAGGTGTCTGAGTGTCAGGGACAATGACTCTCTGGCTCTCATGTGTTTTTTAAATGCCAATATTATTGACTATATGAAAATTGCTCCCTCAACTTTGCTGTCATTTTGTAACAATCACAGGAGACCCAAATTGTGGAACATACTTTGGATAATGTATGCATTGCTCTGTACGTCCTTATTGATTTTTAGATTATTAAAAAACACAGATAGGGCACTCATAAATGTGGAAAATAATCCCATTCCCGCGGAGAAAAAAATGGTTTTCGGTAAAAAGCCTGTATGAGACACAGTAATCCAACAAACATGTACAGAAAAGGAAAGAGCGATTGAGTAAATGACCATTCCTATGATGTTCACATCAAAATGTATAGGTATACAAATCTGTAAATTCTGGGAGTGTTCTGTGTTTTTCTCTTTCTAGCTCCAGAGGGACACGTGCTGACTACAGCCCACCTGATCTACATGGCCAGTCAGGTGGCCGAGGGTATGGCCTATTTGGAGGACAGGAGCATTGTCCACAGGGATCTAGCTGCCCGCAACATCCTAGTTGGCGATGACCTGGTTTGCAAAGTGGCCGATTTTGGGCTTGCTCGTATTATAAAGGTAATCTTTGGTGAAGCTCTGACTGCCTCCAAAACCCATAATTCACACATACATGTAAGGTGGCAGTGGTAGATGAGGTATGTTTTGTGGGGGTGATAAGTTTTCTTCCTTCATTTCCCCCCGTGCCGCAGGACAGTGTGTATACAGCCAGCAGGAACACTAAGATCCCTGTGAGGTGGACGGCGCCGGAGGCAGCCATACACCAACGCTTCTCCGTCAAATCTGACGTCTGGTCCTTTGGGGTGCTGCTTTACGAGATGATGTCACGAGGAAAAATGCCATATGATGGTATGTGTGTGTCCTGCTTAAACCCAACTCTACCCTGTAAAGGAATATCAGGGAGACGCCAATATACTTCACCACTGTGGCTTTGCATGATGTTGGAGTTTCTGTACCGTGATGCCTGTCCACAGTTACCTGTACAGGATTCACTTTGAAAATGTCCAAGTCAGTGCAGAGCCATTACTGATTCAGTGAACTTTTGTTTAAATAGCTTGCATTATATAAAGTGCTTATTCGCAGTGGCTTGCAGATGTAGCCGTTTCCATTACAGCTTCACGTTTTGTTTCTTGTTTACTTCAGCAATTGAGGTACCCTTCTCATAGGTACACAAGCAGTGTATTCACTGAGAAATTGGGGATGAGTCTTCTCAAGACCACTGACTGAGAAACAGAAATAGCAAACAATGCTTGTCTTTTATCTTGTCTGTGTTGGTCGAGGAATCTCTCTAGAAGTGTTTAGTTTAGTCCTGTTGACAGGCTTCTGTTTGACAGGTAAGAGTAACAAGGAGGTGTTGGAGATCCTTACTTCGGGGTACAGGCTACCCTGCCCAGGTAGGTGCCCTCCAAATATCTACCACATCATGATGGAGTGCTGGCATGCAGATAGTGCCAAGCGACCCTCCTTCCATTCCCTGCACAGCCAACTGGACAACATCTATGCCAGAATCTACTTCAAGACCATTGAGGTATAGAGACGGGGGAAGAGGGAGCAACTGCACTGTTACACACACACATCTCATGGAAAGGACTGTTCTACTGTGGATTGAAATATTATTTCTGCTGCCAACGTCAGCCTACAGTTGTATTGTCCAAATGTAAATTTTTTGTTTTTAATGAGGATATGTGCAATAATGATCTTCAGATGTTGACTGTGAGCTCAGAGGTCAAGTGTGAACGTGCGGAGGTTGTTCCACTTTTACTGTCACTCAGGGTCAGCCCACCCCGTCTCACAAGGTCAAAATGTCATTCATCAGAGAGTGCCAATGTTTACAGTTTCTAGTCTTGCTGAATGTGTACTGTACAGATTCCTGGAGGTTGGAGAAGGAGAGAAAGTGAGTGCAATGACAGGACAACTGTGGTCACAGGACATTTTGGGGGGGGGGGGACTGCTATGAAATGGTAGTGCTTTAAAACAATGGATGCATGGACGCCTAATAGGTGTGATATAAGGCATAGTTCTGGCAAGAGAACTGTCATTTTGTCCATTTCCCCTTTGTATTGCACCTACTGTATATTGTCGCAAAATTGTAATATAAAATGGACTCTAGAAATTGCAATTGAAATCTTATGAAGACGTGTCTTACATAATGATGTACTTTATCAGATTAAAGTTGTTATTTTTAACTTAAGGTGTTAGTGCTATTATTAAATCGTATATTTATAACGACACTCACTGAGTGTGTTGCTGAGTGAGTGCGTGAGTGAGTGAGCGCGAGAGATTTTTTGAATACTTTGTGTGCTTGCATTTATAACGAGTTAGGCGTGGTGAAAATAAGGAAGTTAAACTGCCTGGACTTTGATAAGAAGCGCTTTCGTGAGGTTTCACTTTAGGATCCTGTCTAGTAATCAGGTGCGGAACAGGTTAACCATATTAACTGCTCCGGAGGAAAGCACGGCGCGACTTCAAGTTATGTTCTATGGATGAGAAAAAAAAAACATGCCCTTGTCTGCGGACACTTTGTGAAAGACTTTTTGGCAGTTCAAAGGACGATGGCGTTGAAAATCGTGATGGCAATGGTGACAGCGAGTTTGGAGGTTCCAGTAAAAGAGACGAGGAGATTAATGTGGTGTCCAATCAACGATACGCACTGCGCCCAAAAGCATTACTTCCAAAGCCCGTGGAGAGTGATATTTACACGGCAATGTGGACATTCGAATCTCGAGCAGATGAGGAATTATCGTTTCAAGAGGGAGACCTGTTCAATATTATTGACCGGTCTGGAGACTGGTGGACTGCCAGGAAAGTTGACCGAAATGGCCGCATATTAGCAACTGGCATCGTTCCGTACAATTATTTGGCGAGAGGAGAATCTGTAGAGGCCCAATCGTAAGTACTTCGTTACTTTGTTTAAAAGTTTAAATTTTCGATTTTATCCATTTCATTCAATAAAATCGCATGCGAACAACCCCATTTCAAAACGCTTTAAATAGAGCATGGTTGTCATCCTTTGTATTTTGACATAAAATCAAAGTTGAAGTGTTAAGAAATATTCCGCTCAGGCCAGTGACTGATGAGGACGCGGACGAGAATACAGGTGATGTCTTCTCGCTTGTAGTTATTGCAAGGCATGTGGCTAACTTGATATTTATTGCGCAGTTTTTGTCGTAGTATTTCTATTTGCTGTGGTGATTTAACAGTTCTCATATGTTATGCGCTGGATTAAGGATTCGCATCAGAACAGCATAATCTGCTCACTGTTTTAAACGTGATAAAAGCCTGGTTGAATATTAAACTAGAAATGACTTGGGTTGATTTGCTCCTAGAGTAGTATGAACATTTTCTTGGAGCTGCCCTCCATACAGTCTCCTCCTGTCTTGACACGCTTCATGAGAATGAGTAAAAATGGTTGAGAAAAATAAACAATACACATATGATTTAACTTTTCTGCTCAAACTTTTGGGGAAACTATTTTCTACTCTATTCTTTTTTCTCTTTTTTGTGTAGGGGTCAACATTTTAAATATTTTTCCATTTCCCGTTTCACTGGGTATGAGTATGAATGCAAATGAATACAGAGAAGTCAAACATTTACACACCGGGAAGGAGACAAGAAAGGAGAAAAAATATAGTTTATATAATTTACGTCTTGATAACTGTGATGTTACAGGAAAGCTTCAAAAAATTAATATATCGTTATACATATTTGCTGAATACCTGAAAAAATGGTTTCTGGAGGGAAAATTTACAGGTGTGAATAAAACTTTTTGATAAAATTATAAAAATATTAAAGCTGATTTTTTAATGAGTTGGGTGTCATTTTTTCAAATAAGATTTGTCATAATTTGATCTATATTTTTACTCATTTCTTTGGCTGCATCCAATGACACTGTATAGATTAGCCTTGGTAAACCCCCAGCTTTTGTTTACAAAATTCTTCCATTATTCAACAAATCTCTCTGTAGCCACAAATAAAATATTTTCTGAACACTACTAATGTGAAGCTGAAAGGTCAAAGTGGCCCTCAAGTTTCATTTTAAACTATAACAATCCCCAGATATTTTACTATGTCTTTCACATGAATATTAGAGATACTACTGTCTGTGCATGATTTAATGTAACCCTAACTGTAAACCTGAGGCCTCTGAGATTATTTCTATAGCACTAATGGCTTTTTGAATTTGAGATTTGTCTTTTAAAAAGAGTGTTGTGTCATCCGCTAACTGGCTAATATAGATGGATCTATTAGCAATGACTGTTCCTTCTGTTACTATCCTTCAAATGAGAAGATAAAAACTGCATGGCCAGGAGACATAAATAGGCAGAAAGAGGACACCCCTGTCAGATGCCTTGGTTTAACTGAAAATGTTGAGTTGTTCCATGTTGAAGCTTAATAGAAGAGATTCCATCTTTGTAAAGGGTTTGGACGGTCCTAATGTACCCATTTCCAAAGCCAAAAATCTCAAATCTCTAAAAGTATGCTCCATAGTGTCAAAAGCTTTAAAAAAATCTAAAAACAGAATGAAACTGCCATCTAAAATAATAGAGTAATCAATTAAGTCAAGGACTAACCTAAAGTTATTTACAATGTGTCTCCTCCTCTTGAATTCGAGACTGTGTCTCATCGATGATGTCGGAAAGTCCATTCTTAATTATTAGAGAGAATAAGGGCAAGGACTTTATAATCATTATTTAAAAGACGAATGGGTCCCCAGTTATCAATATGAGGTTGTGCACATCCTCTTGTCACCCAGCACTGTTTGGAAAACCAATTAGCTTTCTGCTGAAAAGAGGCAGATGGTTGTTGACCTACACAAATTAGGTAGTGTATATAAAAAATACATAAACAGTTGAAAATATCACTAAGCACAGTCAGGGCAATAACCAAAATGTTGCTGAAGTCTGGAAATGTTTTCACATTTGCCAGGAAGAGGAGGCCTGTGCAAATTGCCCCTACACACTGTGAAGAACATGGTGAGGGAAGCAAACAAGAACCCGAGGACCACAGTTTCAAAACTGCATAGTTTATTGGGAACTTGGGGTTCTGAAGTTTCAAAATCAGCTGTTTGACACCACCTCCAAGTTCTTTGGAAGGATTACACAAAAGAAGCCCTTTCTGACAGCAACCCATAAATTGAAGCACCTGAACTTTGCCAAGCATCATTGGAACTACAGTCGTAATGTGTGTGCTGTGACCAGATGAGACCATAATGGATCTTTTTGGCCATGCACACCATCAGCAAAAGATGACTGCATACAAGTAAAAGCACCTGACACCCACATTAAAATATGGTGGTGGGTCATTGGTATTGGCTTTGGTATTAGGACTGGTTTTCTGCTAGTGGTTTAGGGGTTCTTGTTTAGATCAATGGCTTAATGACTTCACTTAGTACCAGGATATTTTAGCCCAAAACCTGGTTGCCTCTTCCAGGAGGTTGAGACTTGGCCATAGATGAATCTTTCAAAAAGAAAGTGACCCCAAACATACATCAAAATCAGCACATATGTTCGAGCCCAAAATATGGCTTATTGTCTGTGTTGTACATTTTTCACCCATTTTTTCTCATTTCTATGTAGGGTGGCAATAATTCTGGAGTTGACTGTATTTCCCTGCTTCTTGCATGGCTTTTAGGTGGTACTTTGGGAAAATTAATAGGCTTGAAGCCTCAAGTCAACTCCTGGCTTCAGAGAACGATGAAGGAGCATTCCTGGTACGGATGAGTGAGAGAGAAAATGTTGGCTATGTGTTATCAGGTGCGTATTTTGCAATTTCCCACCAATTCGTATGCAGGTTAAGAGGAAGTTTCTGATTGTTTTACTTACAGATAAAGTAAGGTAAGGTGTACTAGGAATGTCAAAAACTGCAAATTTACACTGTGTGACTGTGACAAAAGCTGGGAAATAATGTCCAGCGAATGGAAAATAGTTAACTGGCCTGTCCTAAGATACAGTGGTGTGAAAAAGTATTTGCCCTCTTCCTGATTTCCACAATTATTGGATATTTGTCACACTGAATGATTTCAGATTTTTAAAATAAATGTAATATTAGACAAAGTGAAACTGAGTAAACACAAAACACATTTTTAAAATTATTTCATTTGTTTAATGAAAAAAGTTATCAAACACCCATGTCACCCATGTGAAAAAGTAATTGCCCACTTAGTTACTCAATCAACCAATTAAGAGATGAGAAGAGAAAGAGATGAGAAAGAAAAGTTGTTAAAATATATTAATCTGAATAAGATTTGAGAGCTATTTCTAAGGCTCTGGGGCTCCACCGAACACAGGAACTTTTGTGAATCTTCCCAGGAGGCTGGCCTGCCAAAATTTCTCCAAGGGTGCAGCGACAACTCATCTAGGAGGTCACTAAAGATTCCAGAAGAACATTCAAAGAACTGCAAGAATCTCTAGCTTCTGCTAAGATCTGTGTTCATGACTCCACAATAGGATTGGGGAAAATGGGATTCATGGGAGAGTAGATAGGTAGAGACTATAAATACTCATTTCGCTTTTACAAAAAAGCACCTGGTTGATCCCCAATCATTAAGTTGAAGGGGGAAATTACTTTTTCACATGGGTGATATGGGAGTTCAATAACCTTTTTTATTAAATAAATGAAATTATAATTAAAAAAAAATGTGTTTTGTGTTGACTCAAGTTCCCTATCTAAAGAACTGAAACAATTCAGTATGACAAATATGTATTAATAGAGGAAGTCAGGAAAGGGGCAAATACTTTCAAATGCTTTCACAGCACTGTACAGTATAAGATGTTTCTCAAGTATGCATGTGGGTGCTGTCTTTGTAATGGTGAATTTCACGCTTTCTTCTGTACTGTAGGTTTCTGCTGTGGCTGTCAATGCACTTTCTACCTGCAGACTAAATATATTCATTTTTCCTCATTTTTAGATACTAAGTCTGTCATTTTCTGCATAAGGCAATCTCCTGCATCATGTGTACCCTACTAACATTCAGTCTTCCTGTGTGGTTTAGATGAAATTGAAACAGGGTTAAGTTTACATGACAGGGCATGTCACACTGAAACGGTATCAAAAATAGACTCAACTCGCTATCCTTCCCATTCGTATCTACCACATCAGAGATTTGTCATTCGATTAATTACCTGTGCTTGTATCCAAAGAGTCATAGTTCTCCTCTTTTTTACATCAGTTGTTACTGTCTGTTCAATGAAGGGTGCTTGTGCTTTTGTTGTGTGATTGGATTGAATTTGTTATTCATTCTACCAGTGACTTGTTCTTCAAAGCTTTCTATTCAGTGAGTAACAAAATATAGAAGTGAAACTAAGGAGGGTCTTTTTTAAAATGTTTATATAACCTTTCTTCCTTTTTTCACCAGTCACCTAATAGTGTACCATACAGCATAATAATCCGTTTGGAAACAATGGATTCTGTTCTGACCCCACCTCTCTTGTGCTCCTCCCAACACAGTTAAGGTACGCAATGAAGTGAAACACTTCAAAATCTATCAGGATGAGGAGCAGCTCTATGTGGAAAAAACTGAACGTTTCACCAGTCTAATGGACCTGGTGGACCACTTCAAGTCTCACCCCTTAGGGGCCTCTGTGCAGAGGCTTGGCAATGCTTGTGCAAAGGTAAGTCATGGAGAAATGGAGCACCACTTTTGACCCGGGAGGGGAGCTGTTAAAACATAGCTGGATGGATATTGCCTCTGTGATGGAGGCTTGTGTCGGTTAGGCTAGCAGCATCTAGGCTGAGCTTGGACACTGCATGGTAAGACCTGGTCACCAGCTTCTGTTTTACTACTCAGGTGACCATTTACATTCTTATAGGCCTAATCATTGTTGCCAAAACTGACTTTGTAATAAGTGTGGCCAAGCATTAGAAAGGATTAGATCTATGGGTTTGAATACTGAGCAGAATGTTGTAATGTGTGTGTGTGTGTGTGTGTGATATATGTTCTTGCAGAAAGAACCAAAGCCTCAAGACCTGTCCCACTCTACAGTGGATGCATGGGAGCTCCCCAAAGAGGAGTTCACCCTTGGGGAACTGCTAGGCAGTGGCTACTTTGCTGATGTGCACAGAGGGAAGTGGAAAAACCAAATCAACGTTGCCATTAAAATCCTGAAAAATAATGGTAGGCATGGAGTGTTACTGTGAAAGAGTGTTACTATGTTTGAACCGATTCAACCTCAAGTGGAGTAGACAGGGTGGAAGGACAGAAGATACAAGCACAGAGATGGCATGATGGAAAAGGGGTCATCCTACGATTTCTAATATCACCGGATGCAGCGTTAATAAGCGATAATATTGAGGGATAACATTCTATAGCTTAATTTTTTTTGTATGGTGTTCTATGACCATTGAGCATGGCAAGTCCTTTCCCTCTTTTCCCTGCTCCCCTACCTCTCACATCCTAGTAGTAGAAAGTAGGGAGTGTGTAAATGAGGAAAAGGCATTGGGACAATCGTTGAATGATTGGAAAAAGGAACGTACATGGTGACTTAACACCCTGCACTTAAGGATTTGGTAGCTTTGAGGATTGAGTATTGTTTTGAGTAATGTAAAAAAGGACATTATTTATCTACTTTATTTGTTACCATACAGTATAACTTAGAAATTCCTCAGAACATAAGATGTACCATCAGATGCAGACGTAGTGACTGTACAGCATTTCAAGAGGTGTGTGTCCAGGCAGTAGTTCCAAAATTTGGGTCAGGATGCCCTGGTGGGTCATGGGAGGTTTTGAGGTGGGTTGTGAGATTGCACGGGAAACTAATAACCTGAAGTGTATAAAGCACTTTCCATTGACATACATTCACACCAGGCAAAGTAAAAACTGCGCGTTGCATGCACTGCACTAGTTACAGTAGTTGTTTTGACTTAAATTAAGTGGGTCTTAAGAGGACTTGAAAGTTTATGAAACTAGGAGTCCACACAGAGGAACATTTGACATGTTTTAAAGGATTTTTGGAAACTTTTGCTACTTAAGTCAGTCCTTGTCCGCCACCCCAGTTATTTGGAAATTGACCATTTTTATGTATATGTTTGGCTTTGAATCTTTGAAGAAACTTTTAGTCTGAGAGCAAGAGAGCTTGAGGATTTTTGAGCATTAGTATTAAGTAAATATAAACATAAATATTACAGTTAATACTGTTACAGTTTAACATCCAATGCATCATAAATATACCATCTGGGTGTGATATTATTTACCTTTCATAATAGCATTACTAGCTTTGTAACTTAGATAAACAATAACCTTTCTGTTATTTAAGGATGCTACTTATTGTTTATAATGTGACTGCATATATATATAGTCATGCAGACCTGGACAGATATCAGTGAGTCATAAGAGAAAAGAAGCCAGGTTTCAGCACAGTAATTCTTTACTAGCTTTACTAGAAATAGAAAGATGTGACAATGAAATATTTCACTGATCCAGTTCAACAAGATCTGTCTAAGTCAGAGCAGGTATCTGTGACTTCAAACATACCTACTGTGTGTGTGTGTGTCGGGGGGGGGGGGGGCTTCGGGGGGGGGGGGGGTGGTATGTAGATCTGGTATGTTGGATAGCGTCACAAATATGTACTGGTTGGGAGGGATAGGGGATAGTGCTGGTATGTTGGATGACATACACAAATAAACTATGCTGAAGAGAAAAGACAAATCATGTTGTTATAAGTGTATGTAAGCAAAAGCCACACAAATTAGCATTTAAAAAATGTTTTTACATTTTGGCCAAAATTCCTTTAACTTTATAGAATGCTAAACTAAACCACAAGAAAGGTGACATGAGGAAAACTTTGAGAGTGATTATTTTTTCTGACCCATCAGTGAAAATATCAGAAGCAATAACCTATGGCTGAGACTTAGTCAATCATTGACTCTTATCACTTGGTAAATCAATAGGTCCAGGAATCCAAGTGCTGACTGTGCTCCAATGTGCATTTGCAACCATATTCATTGCCAGGTCAGTGGCACGTAAGTGCCATATTCCTTCTTACATTTAAAGGCATACTATGCAGAATTTTTTAACCTTGCCGTGGTCCTGTGTTTACAGTCAAAGAAGTCTCCTCTTCAAGAAGGTCCTGTGTTCAAATCTTGGCCGGGGGATTTTTTCCTTCCCGCCTTTCTGTGTGGAATTCATGTTTTCCCTGTCTCGTGGGTTACCTCTGGGTACTCCGGTTTCCTCCCACAATTCAAAGACATGCAGGTTAGGTTAATTGGAGAGTCTAAATTGCCCCTAGGTAGGACTGTGTGAGTGAATGGTGTGTGCCCTGTGATGGACTGGCGAACTGTCCAGGGTGTATTCCTGCCTCTCGCCCAATGCATGCTGGGATAGGCTCCAGTACCGCCCACAACTCTGACCAGGAATAAGCGGGATGGGTGTAACATGTATATCCATTGTATATTTTGGAAATCCCCACACAGCAATAATTAACGAGTCCTCTTTAACAGAACTGTGCATTGCGAACGCAAAAAAACGGCTCCCGTTGAAATTAATGGAGGCAATTACGAAGTTGCTTCTCGTTAGAGGAAGTGTGTCTTCGGCCTGAGAATGCAGCATTACAGGTCCAACAGAAGACAAGCCAACTCCGCGTCACTTTTCATTCCCATGGCGAACTTCAGCTGATGTCACTGAGGAAAAGCAATTCCAAGGTTAACTCTAGTTCCTGAGGAGTCTCGTTGTATTGTTGTTGCTTCTGCTGAAATCTGATCCTAAACCACAGGCTCTGTAGCCACACCCACCCCTTCCCACACAGAAACGAGCAGCACACTCAGGGACGTCCTGAACATATTTTAGAATAACAAATACGGTAAAAGTGCACAAATTTGTGGAGAGTGTGTTAAGACGGATATTGCCAATGCATCATAGAAATGCCTTTGCATGGTTATTAATGGCTAAAATCCCAGATCTGGCTCTCGCAAGAACTTGCCACCTAATCATCCCCTGATTTAATTGGCTAAAAAAGATGTTCTCTCCCTCCAGTGGAGCTGCTCAGTGGCCAACAATAGAGGATTGTGGTTGTACTGGGCAGCTCCCGGGTGTGAATGTGTATGAGTGTGAAGCAGGGTGTTGCTGCAAAAGAGCATCCGTGCTCAGCGAACCTACCCTGGGTAAATGAAGGTTAAATAAAATAAAAATAATAATATTTTAATAGTAAAAATCCAGCATAGTATGCCTTTAATTAATCAAGTATTTGACTGTTGACACCTATACTGCCAGATTAATGGCAGTTGTGTAGCAAGCAAAATTGAGTAAACAGATCCACTGACTAATTTCACTGAAAATTTTACCCCAATGCTTTCTTGGAGGAAAACAATTTTCCTTTGAAAATTTTGTATGTTTCTATATTTGTATCTTGCACTGTTGGGCTCTTTTACATGGCATTACTTCTTGGGAATTATATGGATTCAGTTCTTGATGCTACAAAAGAACTGGGCGTTAATTAACATGATCTGTGTCATTCTGGAGCACTATGCCTGTTAAATGCATGTGGACCTGCAGTCCTCTGCTGTGCAGCTGTGCAAATGTCCCTTTAATCCTAGTTCCTGACTCACCACAGAAAGTCTCACAGCCATTCTCACAGAGCGACAGTAGGGCCGTTAACCTGGTCCATTTGCCAAATTGCCAATAGGCTTTCTTGCCACCTAGACATCGCCTGTGATTGGCAGTGTTTACTCTGGCTCCTCACCTACGCTTGTGTTTATTCTGCAAGAGTTCTCAGTTAACCAGCTGCTATAAAATGCCTAGATCTAGAAGTGTTTGCTATGTCTGATCCCGAATGCTTTGCCGTTCTCTTCTGTCTAGAGGCCCTGAAGTACGCAGAGTTCCAGATGGAGACTCAGATATTGAAAAGGCTGCGCCACAAACACTTGATCTCACTCTTTGCCATCTGCAGCGCTTCGCCCCCCTATTACATCATCACTGAGTTGATGGAGAAGGGCAACCTGCTCAGCTTCCTGCGAGGTCAGTCTGTCCTGCCCCCCCGCATTGCTTCCTCCTGTCACTCATAATTCACCACGCTCTGGTCACTCAAACCTCATTTTCACGCCTGGTGAAAAAACACCAAACTTGCTTTAAGGGCAGAAAAGGCAATAAAAGGAAACATATTGCAACCTGCACTCAGTCAGGAAAGTTGCTTTCCGTTGTTTTCACGCACAATTTCAGTTTTCATTTTTCTCATCATATCCAGTGTCCATTAACTCTTCGCATCTCTTACCACCTGTTACTCAGCTTCAAAGAAGCTCAGTGCTTTCTTTTAATTTCTTTGCCATTTTGAAGGCAAACAAGCAAAACAAACGGCAGAAGTTGGAGACAATGAAGATTATTTTTAATTTGTTATAAAGGCAAATGATTAGGGAGCAAATAGCAGTTTGTCAGTGTGAAATATCAAGATTTGCAATATGGCTTTTCATTGCTGGATATTGAGCGTGCTGTGAGAGAATTCAAGATGAAAGGCAGCGGGCCTGGTGTCTCTGTCTCTCCTGTGATTTGCACTACAGGCCCAGAGGGAGGAAGCCTGGATCTGGTCAGTCTGATTGAAATGGCTGTCCAAGTGGCTGAAGGGATGGCCTATCTGGAGTCCGAGAACAGTATTCACAGGGACCTGGCAGCCCGCAATGTCCTGGTTGGGGAGAACAATATCTGCAAAGTGGCTGATTTTGGACTGGCTCGAATTGTCAAGGTTGTTCATAATTTTTTTGCTTGAACTATAATAGTGGTTACAGCACTGAACTATGATACAGCAAATATATGGACTGTTTAACTTTTGCTTTATATTTAAAATTGGAAGCACTTCAAATTGCTGTTGATATTTGCATGTGGAATGAAATTAAGACTTTTTATCACCTTTGGCTTCTACCATGGCTTGTTTGGGTGGCCAGCAGTAACAGTATATGTCTTTGCCTTTGGCCTTTTTTCAGCTTTATCAGTCGATTTTAGCACAGGTGCAGACCAGAACCATCAGCCATCATTCAGTCAGTGTTTGTCCTTAACTCCGCTATCTTTTCACAAGACTCTGAATTACTTTAACTTTCATTTCAAAGTACAAATACAGTACAAATAAGGACTTGGAGAAAATTGAGATAAACTATCATAAGGCCAAGAAATGAATCCTCAGCTGACTATGTCTTCCATGTATCCCCAACATTTTTTTATTAATAGTCTATTTAAATACATATAGTTTACATTAAAGCCAGAATACAAATGGCAAACAATAAGGAAAAAATCTATAACTTAGAACTCCATGCCTCATCGCTTTCGATTACATTACATTCATTTAGTAGATGCTCTTATCCAGAGAGACTTACAATGTAGGAGAAACATAAGTGTCCAGCGAGTAAATGTGTAACATCACTAAAGCACTAATGCGACTAGTATTAGCAATGCTAACCAATAAGGGGAAAGATAGCCAATGGTTCTGCTGTCCTGACCACTTTGGGAAGTTCAACCACTGTGGGCCCAGTATAGACAGTTATTATGACTGGGAGAAGCAACTACTCAGGGAGGGGACAGCCGGTTTCCTCAGGGTTGTGGAACAGCGAGATTTAGCCAGGGTGTAGGGTTTGAAAATTGATTAAATGTATCATGGAGCTATTTCATTTTCTGCCCTGTAGGCTAGCACCAACATTTTAAACTTGATTTGAGCTTTAACAGTGTAGTCAGTGAAGTGTGATCAGAAGGGGTGTGACAGGAGCTCACTTGGGAAGACTGTAGACAAGTTGTGCGGCTGGATTCTGTATTAACTGCAGGGGATTTAATGGTGCAAGTAGGGAGAACAGCAAAAGGAGAATTGCCATCGTCCAAGTGTGAGAGTACCACGGCCTGAACTAGGAGCTGTGCTGAGCAGGTGTCTATACCGGGTCAAAGAAGGAGAGTTGTAGCTCTTGAGTGTGGTCTTCTGTAGCATCTAGATTAAAGGAGAGCATTATTTCTTCTCCACCATACCCTATAACACTTTGAAAATACTGTCATTATTGTATATTGCATGTGTTATTACTTAACACTGAGTGTTATATTTTGCTTATTAGGTACTGTTGTACTATTTGGTCAAAACCATAAAAGCCATAGCAAATGGTCCCATACTGTTCTAATCCATGTTTAGGAGCCATTTTATGTAAGTGATGACAAGAAGATTCCCTATAAATGGTGTGCGCCAGAAGCCATCAGCCATGGACGATACTCCGTTAAATCGGATGTTTGGTCATTTGGGGTTCTTCTCTATGAAATATTCACCTATGGTGGAACCCCATATCCAGGTAAATGCCACACACTTGTGCATATCTCCTCTCTGTGACTGTAGATGGGAATGTGTGACAAAAACATCTGGAAACAGCCAAACTGACATGCCCCCTCAGTAATTTTGGGGAGTAATAAAGGGGAAGACTTTTTTGTGCAGATCATCCATTGAGGTCACTGTGCAATGATTTAAAAAAAATACATTACCAACGTTGTCCTGCAATAGCCTGCTAATCCCGTCTGGACAGGGCTTAAGTAATCTTGAACCACCGATGCATTCTTTGCAAACTTGCACCTGTTTTACATATTGTTAATATGTTATTCACTTTTTTCTATTATTATTATGTCATAACAGATGTTTATTTGTGCCATTTTAATCTTCTAATGTTTACTTATCTGTGGCTGGACTCCTCTGACAAAGAGACCTCAGTCTCAGTAGGACCTCCGAGGCTAAATGATAAAACAAAAATAAATGATATTAACGACTGTATGATATGAGTACATTTAGTCACATAAAGGGCATTGGTAATCTCTCTTCCTTGACTTGTTTCCTGTAATGTAGCCTACAACAACATGGAGGTATACCGGGTCATAACATCAGGCTACAGGATGCCTGCCCCACCCCAGTGTCCTGAGAGCATTTACGAGATCATGCTCTCCTGCTGGCGCGATGCTCCGGAGGATCGTATCAGTTTCAGCCTCCTGAAATGCACCCTAGGGAACGCCTATGAATTGGAATAGACCCACGGAGGACTGCAGTTATAATACAAGCCACATGGGGGCAGCAAAGAAAACATTCCGCGAGGACAGGAGTAGGCCCTCGTTCCCATGGATTAGAGCTGGAAGATGGGCCTTAGGGGGTTTCCCTTCTGCCTTTTTCCAAATTATTGTCAGTCATTTGGCATAAAGTGCTGTCAGCCTGTCCACTTGATTCTATTAGTCTGACCTGAAAACACCACTGCATTCCAGTCCCAGTCATATCATAACTGTATAGGTATTTTAGATAATAGATAGTGATAATTTGGTACACAAAGGATACCTTGGAAATTGGAGGTACAGGGAATTAGTTGACAAGGCCACAGATCTGACTGACATTGTCTTGTGACAGTTTAATGACTCGACAGTTTAACCGAATCATTTGTGCATCATGTATTGTCTCCAATATGTTAGTGTTAAATTTAAAAATGAATTGTGAGTTTTATTAAACACTTTGATGAAGAGGTTTTTATTGTTGTTGCTTTGTCAACTAATCTCAGTCATATCTCAGTACTGTATGGGCATTTTAGATAAGAGATTGCGATAATTTGGTACACAAAGGATAGCTTCGAAATTGGAGGTACAGGGAATTAGTTGACAAGGCCACAGATGTGACTGGCATTGTCTTGTGACAGTTTAATGATTCAACAGTTTAACCGAATCATTTGTGCATCATGTATTGTCTCCAATATGTTAGGGTTAAATTAAAAAATGAATTGTGAGATTTATTAAACACTTTGATGAAGAGGTTTTTATTGTTGTTGCTTTGTCAACTAATCTCAGTCATATCTCAGTACTGTATGGGCATTTTAGATAAGAGATTGCGATAATTTGGTACACAAAGGATAGCTTGGAAATTGGAGGTACAGGGAATTAGTTGACAAGGCCACAGATGTGACTGGCATTGTCTTGTGACAGTTTAATTATTCAACAGTTTAACCGAATCATTTGTGAATCATGTATTGTCTCCAATATGTTACTGTTAAATTAAAAAATGATTTGGTTAAATACTTTGATGAGGAGGTTTTTATTGTTGTTGCTTTTTTTGTACAGTACGAAATGTGCCTTTCAGCGATGTCCTGTAGTCAAAGAATTGATGGTACATCCCCGAAAAAAAGACTATTTAAAATTCCATGTGTTGTCTACATTAAAAGCAGCATCTGAATCAAGGTTTTTTAAAATAAGATTGCTGTTTCTGGAGCAATAGTTCTTTAAAGCAATAGATACTTTTTCCACTTTCTGGAGGTGAGAGTTGTATTCCCATAAACTGTTTGTCATATTCATAAATATATTCAGTGCAGTAAAATATATTTGATTCAGAACTGTTTCAAGGGCTTACATCCCCACAGATATGATAAAGAGTAGAACCCAGATTTCAAGGTTTTTACAAAACCAAACTGGAGACCATTTACAGCCATGAAATATAGACCATCACATCCTGCCAACCACCAATTATCTTTTACTGACAATTAGATGTTTCATTAAGACATCACTTTTGTTTCTGCCACAAGAGTGTACACCTCTTAAGAAAGAACCATTAACATCAACAATGGTTTTGTGAACAAATATTTACAGAGGTTATACGGATTTATGCATTTCAAAACATGGATATGTTGCTTGAAATAATGCAGCAATTTAGTCATGTTTGCCAAGCAAACTGGAGTGAACCGCCTGCTTTTTTACAAATCGTGGCAATGCTAAATTTATTAAAGGGTGTGGCTCAACTCCCCTTTGACTAAGCACCTTAATTATATTTTAAATGTGATTTATTTCTTAGGCATCATGGCTGTGCGTTATTAATTACCTGGGGGTGTGATGGGAGATGTAAAGATTTTCTATTGCTCAGCTTAACTCTGCTTGGCTGGTCAACACCAATGTGAGTAAGTGCAAATACTGCTCTGTCAGGAAATATGTCAACTCCAATGGAACTGCTTAGTGGCAGAAGCAGCTGCCCCAGAAACCAGTGCGCAAACAGACACAGACGTTGTGATTATAAAGCCCCCCCCCCCCCAGATAGTGCCATCTATTCCTGCCCTGACATGCTGACAGCTTGGGCTGCAGGAACCGGTTTATTCAGAAAACCTATGACTCATCCAGGATGTGCAAGACCTCACAGAGATTCTGCAACAATGACTTGTCACCTTTCAAAAAGAAGGTCAGGCCAAAATAAATGCATTTGCCTCCTGCAACCCCTTCTCACTTGTGTCTTGAGCCCAGAGTTTGTCCCACTTTATTTGGTGGGGGTGGGCGGGAATGATGGTGACGTTCGTGTGAAATGTTTGAGGCTCGGGTTGTGGAGTTATTTTTGCCAGAGGTACTCATGTTGCTGTTCATAGCCGTCTGTGGTACCGCTGCAGGAGGCTGTGTCACCTTGTCAGTGCATTTCCAGATGAGGACACGGTTTCATTCCAAAGACAAGCATTCTAGAGATACTCAAGGGCTTGAGCCACTTGGGCAGTGGTCTAGTCTTGAAGATGACTCTAGAGCTGCAAATGTTCACCATTTCCTAACAATAACAACAGTCCCCATCAACAGTGGTGTTCCCCAAGGTTGCGTGCTATCTCCTGCATTATTCTCCATTTACACAAATCAAATCCAGGAAAACAGCAAAGATCTCACTCCCATTAAATATGCGATGACATGGCAATAGTTGCATGTCTTGACCAGAAATCACCACCAATTGCATACTTACAGTACATCCAAAACTTAGTAGCATGGTTCAACAACAGCTTTCTTGACCTCAATATCAACAAACCCAAAGAACTATGTCTTGGAGGAATCACCACTGATGCCACCAACATAAAAGGGCAACAAGTAGAGCAGGTCTCTAGTTTTAAATAACTGGGTACCGTCCTGGAGAACCTTACCTTCACTGAGAATTGTAACTCAATCTACAAAAAAGCCAGACAGCCGATTGTCCTTCTTAGGAGACTCTGGAAATTTAATGTTGCTACCCCTACATTGGTCTTGGTGTACAGATCTCTTATTAAAGTGTAATGACCTTTAATATAGTGTCCTGGTATGGAAATATCACTGTGCGCAATAAATCAAAACTAGCACAAATAATAAACCAAGCCAGTAAAATAATTGACATTAAGCAAGCACCACTGCAACACCTATATGGTCTTGCCATGAAAAGGAAAGCCCTACATATCGTGGGTGACTGCTCCCATCCACTTCACTCGTCGTTCCAAAAACTACCTTCTGGTAGGAGACTAAGGGTCCCACGGGCAAGGAGAACCATGCACAGAAAATCATTTGTCCCCTCTGCAATCACTATCCTCAATAATGGACCAACCAGAGACTTGGGCATGTGGATGTAGCTAACAGTAACCAGGAGGTGTTATTTGAAGGACTTGTGGTGTTGTTACTTGAAGGACATTATAGTGACCTTATGGTTGTCCAATGTTTGCTGTTATGTTTTTTAATCCATGTATACCTTTGTCTGTGTCACTTGCAATGAGCATTGAACTGAAGGAAAATTTCCATTTTATTTTATATTTAATGGACAATAAAGTTTTCTATTCTATTCTATTCTTATTGTATGTCACATTGGATAAACCCATAATGCCAAATAAATTTAATGTAATGAATGCTTTGCCTTTTTTTCCTTTCCTACCTTGTGGAATCTTTTTCACCTTTGTGCAGAATAACCTTTGAACATAACACTGTAAGGCAAATAAAAGAGATGTCTGAGCATGCTCAGCAGAACCTGCTCCTGAATGCTGAAAATGCGACACTAGCTCTGTTTTTAGCTTGTTTTTTAAAACTCCCCGTTCTAATGTTTCTGCAAATCTAGGCCTATATATGTGCAGGCCCCAAGCCATTTGCGTAATGGCATGCATGAAGTTTGAATACAGTTGAATGATTACAAGTGGTGAGAACAAGCAGATACACAGAACAAAATAGTGAATTGCTTTATGCTATCTGTGTCATTGCTGCATTTTTTATTAAATCAATATTTTATTATTTTATGTCTCAACAGATATAACCATGAAACTGGCCTCTCTGGTGGATTTATTTATGCATTAGCTCACTTCCCTCTAAAGAAGAGATACTGATTATTGTCAGTAATAATCTACTGATTATACAGTGATTATTATTTAAAATATAAAATGTTCTCTGTTGATAACCTCATTGACTACTTGGTGCTGGCCAGAAACAGATGGGCTCTTCCTCTGAGCTTATTTCTGCTCAAGCTTTCTTCCTGTTAGTGAGGATGTTTTTTTTTTTTGCCACTGTTGCCCTAGGCTTGCTCTGAGGCGGTCTCAGGGCTGGGATCTACATAAGGTTGCTTTGTGAGAATTTGGATTGTAAAATGCACTGTGGAATTTAATTGAATAGTTAAGCTCTGAGGCACAAGAGCCAATCACGCATGGACATATTTTAAGTTACACCTCTGTATTCCCGGCACCAGGAGTGTCTGGTGGGGCAAACGCAGAGTGCTCTAAGCTGTGCTGAGAACATGAGGCATGGGGTAAAGAGTGGCTGGTTTCATACCAGGGGTTTCAAGGTTGTTAAACCAAAGTCTAAAAAGGTTTGTATTGTGTTAATAAGTGAAACATTATGAAAGCACTTAAACACATGTTCAGCAACCTAATTAGGAGCTTATAAATTCACCTCAGGCTTTAATTTGATCAGTTAAAAATATACAATATAGCACAATAAGCACAATGGGAATTTTATTCTTCATGGCATGCATAGCAAGTTCTGACATAACGTGGTGTAAGATGCTAAATAATTCCTCTTAACATGAGAAGCACCTAATTAAGAAAAATTAACAGCTTGTTAAAATTCTGGGATTGAAACTGTGGTTGAAAGGTGTTTCTCCAAGGGTTATTAAATTACTGCAACCAGACAACAAAGCATTACCCTGGTAGAAATTCCAGCAACCAGCATAAAATGATTCTACCTGGAACCCACTTCTGCTATTTCAACCATGTTGTTACCAGCTTGACCGTTTCAACCCAGCTGGCCCAGCTTAGAAGCAGGCTGGAACCCAGCTGGAATTTCCTCAGTTGAAAGAAGGCCACTCTTGTGATATTATTAATGTGGGCCTGAAAATATACTTTTTCAGTAAGTGCATACATGGAGTAATGAAAAAGTCTTACTCTTTCTCTCCTTCATACAACCTGCAGTCATCAGTAGTGAGCAGACGTGGAATGGGAACACAGCTGGGTGTGCTTATAGCTGGAGGCATCTTAGACCCAGGGGCAAGCCCTCTCTCCTCAACACGACGTTGCTAAGATCCCTCCCAAAGGTCAAGTAGTATAACAGTACGTCTCCTCAGCCAATCGAGCGGCACTATCCCATGTTAATTCCACCAAGAGACACACAAGGAGCGCTAGTTTAATGTGCACATCTGCCAGAGGGGACGTGCCCTGTCCTTTGTGGTTTGATAATTTCTTTCCTCTCCTTCTGTGATCTGTGTTTCACTGCTATCCTGTGTGGTGGGCAAGAGGAGACCGAACATAGGACACTTCACTCCAAAATAGATCACTGACTGAGAGAAAAAAGGGAAATTAGAGGTAAGTGTTTTTTCTTTAATTTTCCCGAATTTCAAATCTGAGTTGTATGAAAGCCTACATCAAATCATTTTGCAGAAAGTACTTTTTCTAATGTACTTTTATGTGTGCTGTACAGCGATATGTGCCTTTTCACAGTGCATCACATTGTGTCCTCACTGTTGTGTCTGGGTTTTTGGTGAAAAAATGCAGCTGAAATGTTGTAGGCGACATTAACCAATGTAAGTGGCTGAGGGGAGCAAGTGACTCAGCTCCCGGCCTATGGAAAGCAGGGTTACTTTTTGTATGCTGATTACCCAGCATTGCCTCAGAAGAATGTGGGTACTTGTATTGAGACACAGATTTGGAAATACCCAGGTGGAATAAAATTAACTGGGGACAGTACTACTCAGGCTCAGACTAGAGCCATATGTCTAAGGATATGCCAGGAGGACTCTTAAATTTTCTCCTGTCCCACAACCTACTTTCACCATTTGTTATTCTGCCATCTTTGGATTTTATCAGACTGTTGTCATTGTGTCATACCCTCATTGGAAGTCCGTACCAGCAGCTCCAATCGGCTGTATAGAGAGCTGCTGATATGGCTTATCTCAAGGACAGTTACCTAACCACCATGGGATTTCAGCCATCAAATCTGTACTTTTTCATGAGACAGTATGTTGTAATAAAGGGGACTATATGACACAGCAACTTAAATAATAATAAATAAAAAAGAATTATTAATAATAATAATAATAATAATAATAATAATAATATAGTAGCAGTAGTATACATTTATTATTATTATTATTATTATTACTATTGTTCTAGTGAAGCTGATTCTTGTTTTAAACAGTTAAAACTAATAAAAGACATTTTACACAATAGTTATGTTTAAAATAGCAACCAAAAGGATAGCCCATTCATCATAAACTGTAATGTGTGAGAATTCTGAGAATTCATTGACAGACAGCAATGGGAAATGAAGGACCTTTGCTCTACATGTACCAGATACATTTTTAGTTACAAGTTTTTTTAAGGTTGCGCAACATGAAGCGCTTCTGTTACTGGGTGAAAGCCAATAGCCTTACAAGTGAATCGAATTTCAGAGTGAAAGGATAAAGCTCTAAATTAAATGACACAAAAGATACACGGGTTTCTATAAGTTTGTTGCAAAACAGGACCTCAGTTTTTACAGCTTGTTCTGTTTTGTATAGAGCCAGACTGAAGAAGTCTCTGAAGTTGAAATCGCACCACCTTTACCCTAATGGCCAGCTGGCATCTCTGGTCTTTCGTCAGGTTCAAGAGTCCTGTTTAAGTTTTCATGTGTGTAACATAAAACTGAATAAATTTTTTAATCACTGTATAAATGGAGAAACAGGATGATTCACATTGTTGAGTAAACAAAATGTCCCCATCTTGCCGTGACAAAAACAAAATCACTCCAGCTGCTGGGTTCCAGCTCTCTTCTAGGCACACATTTTGCTCAGCTGTCAGGACTGATAGTCTCGACCTTTCAGCCAATTAACATGTAGGGCATTGAAAGACAATATCACACCAGATTCCATTTTCTAATTCAACCCAGATTCCAATCGCTGTAATAACAGGCAGAAATCAACAACAAAACTCCTACTTATACCAGGAGAGATGCGCAGTGTTGATTTCAACCATTGGTGTAAATTTCTAGCAGCAGCACTGATTTCCATTTTGATCACTGCAGTCTGGTACATTCTGACACACAAAGCACTGTTAAATATACTGTTGGGGTTTGTCACGTACATAGGTAACTGTTTTTCAGGTTTTAAGCAGTTTTAAGCATTCCATTGGACCATATCCTGCTGACATATTATGTTCATCTTAATGAAACACAGCAAACTAGTTCTCTGGTATGTTAGAATATATGGTATGACTTTTTTTTTTTAATGCAGGCATATTATTGGATTAACACACTTCTACTAAATTATTTCAAAACACTTATTCTTGTTTATTGCACTGTTGACCATTTTAATCATATCTTCTATCTTCCTATGTACACACTTTCATGTTTGGAGAGTATTGATTCCTTTGACATTCATTAATTCTATTCCACATTTAATAATTATTACCTTTGATGCTACCTAGGACTGGAATGAACTACCCATCAGTATTAGGAAATTCATCACTGCACCATTTGGTAACTTGATGAGTATCATACGCCACCTCTTACATCAGTCCTATCAACTTGAAAATTTACACTTATTGGGCGTCATTCACAAAACCTTTCTTAAATTATTCTTACTTTTGCTCTCAAAAATGTTCCTACGAGAAACCAATATGGAATTCATGACACATGTGCAGACCTTTGCTTTTGCGCATGAGTGTATGAGATAATGAATGCTGATTGTAAATTATATGCGCAATACTGTTCATGTGACTAGCATAGGGAAACATCCTTGAACAAATTCAGATAAGAAAAAAAATGACGAGGCTTCATCTTGTAACTGCTTCGTAAATTTCAGCACACGAATTGTACTAAGCTTTTAACCAGCAAACCCCAATATTATCTCCATATGTAAATTATTGTTTGTTTTCTCTTCATACGTAAAAATCTATGTCATTATTCATCTACAGTCTTTACATGACTAATACGTAAGTACATATCTAAATATGGAACGAACTGTCTTCTTAGGTCTTTACCTTAGCTGGCCTAGTACAATTCACAGGCCTAGTACAGTTCCCTGGGCACCTGGAGTTGATCGCAAATATACTTTGCAAGCTTGCACCCATGTGTGAACGGTTATTTATAGACCATATCTCTGTTATGGCTCTGGAAACAAACTGTACCTTTGCTCAATGAGCAACTTCTGTTTTTTTTCCTAGTACCTCATTTGTTTCCAGAGAATTGGACTGGACTTTGGGCAATGACCAGCATCAACGCTCCCGCGTGCCTGGTTGCGCGTAATCAGTTCTACAGAAGTAAGCTCTGTCACAGGCTAGCCATTTTAAAACCACACATTTTTTGTCTAATATGTAACTACAGACACCAGAAGCTGGACTTGTGTTACCTTTTGCAGCTGTTGAAAGACCACTGTTTATCTCCGAATTCACCCTAAATCAACGCAATACCTTTTTGGCTGGAACACTATGTTCCAATTCAGAAGTTACTTCCTGCTGTTTCACTTGTCGTGAACGAAACAAATACAATGTTTGAGAACTCTAAATTGTGCATAACATTTCATAATCACCAAATCCGGAATAATGAGTTTATATCTGTACATGTGATGGCTTTGTGACTGTAATGCCGACATACCTAGAAAAAAAATGTATGTAATTTACTGTTTTGTACAGACCATGGTCCGTCAACCTCAGGGAAACCTGCTTATGATCATTGTGCAACACAACCAACACAAAGACAAGTAACGGTTTGGGTGACCACATCCACTCATCAAGGTATTAACATTAGTGGATTGCGTTGAAAACATGCCCTTAAGCAAAATGTTTTATTTTTTGTGTGACAAACGAAATTTTCTTCCTATTAAAAATAATAGCACATGGGTTTATACCCTTCAGCCAAGTTACTATCACTCTGCAGGTCATAGTTGGTATATTTTAATGAGTGTGTGTGTTTGTGTGTGTGTGTGTGTGTGTGCGTGCATGTATGTAAAAATATACATTAATGTAAATGAAGAGAAAAGGAATTGCATATGTAAATGCTTTTTCTAACTAACAGCGTGCCATTCAATGCATAGGCTTATTTAAAGCTTTCTACCAACTACTTCCCCCCCAGGTCTACCTGTAACAATGGCGCGAGGATGGTGGATCAGTGTGATTTTGGGCAATCCATCGCCTACAACTAAACGCCTGAATCCAACTGAAAGGGTGGTGAAGTAGGAGAGCTTTCCATAAACCAATGCAGTGGGAATCCGTACAAACGGGGACAATACTAAGTACCCTGTCCCCACTTTTTACAAGCGGGGGGGAGAAAAGAGAAAAGGCCTTTTAAAAAAATCTAATTTAACCTAAATGTCCCCTCTGTTGCTGTTGCTTTGCCTCAGTTTCAAAACCCTGAGCCAGATTCTTCAATTGCATGCACATGCAACAGAGGAAAAGTAAACTGTATTTTTTTTTTCTCCCTTTGGACTGTTGCCATGCTGCTGCTGGGAACTTTTTTTTTCACGCACGTATCCAATCAGAGTCACTGAAGCCCTCCCGAGGGCCTCTCTCTTCCATCCCAGGACCTGTTGCTAGGAAGAGGAGGGGCGTGTGGAGCAGAAAAGAGTCAGCACTTGAGAGAAGCGTATGGCATTCCCTCCGCTGAGCAGTGACCTGGAAACAATGCGCTAGAAGCACATCTTGTAATGAAATGGTGAATCATTTCAAAGCCTGCGGGCAAGGCTTCTTTGTACTGTTGTTTACGCGCCTCGTTTTTTGTTTTACGTGTTCTGTCGAAGATGACTGAGCACTGCCTCTCTCATTTATATAAGAAATTCCAGGCAGCTGGCCTCCTCGTCGGGAGTTCAGTCTTGACCTGAATTCCATTGAACCGTGTGTGTTTGAAACCTTTTTTGCCAATACAAATTGGATGAATGTTGTACAACTTAATGTAGCAATTGCTGATTTATTTTTCATAAACTTGTGTAATTGCATTACATTGACCTTACCTTCATTTTTTAAACTGCATTCATGATTTTAACATCTGTAACTAAAATGTTCACAAAAATAATTTGGTTACATAAGTCAAATTTCAGTGTTACATTTGAGAAATAAACTAATTTTAAACAGGGAGCTTTCCAAAATATAAACTCAAACCCAACTGCATAATGGTTTCAATGTGTTGTCGGTTGTATATGGTGTCCAGAAGGGCATTCTATGTCTTCAGGGTGAGTAGGGATGTACAATCGTATCCGAAAAGGGCCAGTGTAGGTGCAGGTTTTTGTTTAAGCCCAGCACTAAGACACTTGATCTACTTATCAAGGTCTTGATTGACCATGATTAGTTAATTAGGTGAATCTGGTGTTATAGTGCTTGCCAGGCCGAGGTGACCAAATCGCTCAGCTCATGACCCTGGACAGTTTGTTTATATAAGGCTATTTTTCACACCAAGTTCATACCCAATGGAATGCATTGTGCTTTATGTGCACTTTTCAGCCAGCACAGATGTTCTTGCTCAGTGCACCCTGTTTTACAGAAAGCACCACAACTGCAGCACTGCTTGCCTTCTGCACATTATCAGTGCATCAACCAAGTACACCCTGCTCAGGGTTTGCCCCTCCCTCTTTTGGCAGGCTGTGTCACCTGCACTTCCCTGAACAACACCGGTGGTCCAGATTCTTCTGTTGATTCTTGGAGCAATAAAGGGTCAGGGCTGTGGATTGTGACAGGGTTCTAACAGCCAGTTAAGAGGGGTAAAAATGTGCAAAGCCTAACACCAAAACATTTACGCATAGCCAACTAGCTGTAAACATATAAATTGCAAAGCCAAGTACCCAACAAGAAACCTGTGTGGCTGATGTTGGGTAGGTATCCAGCAATATTTGCGCATTACACTTACGCATTTTTGTAATGATCTCCCACGAACCCAGGGTCAGAAGCGAGCATACAGAAAGCACACTTATGGATCTCAGACTGCCAGTGTACAAGGTGGTACGGTCCCCTTTCATGGACAACCTACTCTAAACAAACATCACAGAATAATATACCATTGAGTATCATTTTCAAAACTGTACTGGAATTTCACTTCAGTGCCTAGATCACTACCTTGAACCTCAGGAGATCACAGATCCATTGTAAGAAAGCGATTGAAAGTTTTCTTTGTATCCATTGCACATTTTTAACTCACGACCATTGTTCACATATCCATTCAACTGTGCCCCAAATGATAAAAACGAACACAAACAATCCCTTCTTTATTCTAAAGGGGAATTCAGGATTCTCCTTATTCCAGTTTCACAGAAAGGAAAAACTTCAGAGAACACAATGATAAGCTGTTTAAGATAACTTTATTCACTGGTCAGTTTGGGATGACAAGTGAAAATATGAAAACAGATAACATATCCATTAAGGTGTTATATGGGAATTTTATTTTTAATTTTTAATTTATTTATTTTTTGACACTTTGTTTAAAGTCATGAATAAAAATAGTACAAAACAAAACACAATAATAATAAATTCAGAGGCCTGTACTAAAGGTAAAAACTGGAGTCGCCTCCATCGCCTAGCGTTGGTCTTCGACCCGAGTTCAGGAGGGTGGGGGGTTGCTTGCCTCAGCCTTCCCAGACTCGCTACTCTCACGGAGCGGATTCTTCAGTGCCATCTCCTTGGCAACGCAGGTCACCTGGCCATTGGTCACACTGTACACTCCCGCCCTGTGAGGTGCCATGGGAAGAGCCAATGAGAAGGACAGGCTGAGGACATTACAGTCAGATAGATGGCAGAGAACAGTCTTCACCTAACCACCCCTACTCCTCCCCCCTTAAGATGAAATCTCACAAGCTGCAACATCAGTTAGGAGCCACTATTTGTTTTGGAAAATTTAACTTAAAACCCAAATTAGGCAGTTGCAGGTAGTGTGAAACCAGAACTGGATGTGTCAGCTTTTCTTTCCAGCTCTTTCGGTGTACTCACTTCTGTTGGGCTTCAGTCAAAGCAGTTGTCCCAGGCTGGTTGTGTTTCCCAAAGAAGAAACTAGACCACCAGTGCCCAGAATCTTGCTTGGGCAATCCTGGAAACAAAGGAACATACGAAAACAATTCACAGCAGAGTAAAATTTGCAGTCACTCGCTACGTTTGCAGGAAGCCTCATATTCCATGTCTAATCAGATTAACAACCCAATCAGAATAAAAATGTAATAGGTAACCACCTCAATTGGAACAGACTATCCCATTCTGTCTGAAATTGCATTTGGTTTGAAAGGGGTGGTGTAAACCTTCTGATAATCCGATCAATAGGAGAATGTTACCAATGTAAATGCTCAAACGGTGTGAAAGTATATTCTTTGCGAAACGCTCTGACTTTGCTGAGTGCTGATTTGATCAAACGTGATTTGATCCCATATGCTAATTAGACAAACAAAACGCACGGTAAATGAATGAATTTCAAAAGGCAAAAGACGACAGTGGCATTGGGTGTAAACACCTTGATAGGTGGGCACTGCAGTAAAACTGCTCATGAGCTCATCTTCTCCTGTTAATGACTGTAGGATAATTATATTTCGTCAGCTGGCTCATATGCAAGAACACAATGCAAATATTGACACCCACCATACAACGCACATATAGAGATAATTAAATAAATTTGCATTGTGTACTAAAATGCCAGATCAAGTTAGCCAGAGTTCGGGGTTCTGCGCATGTCAAAAGTTTTATTCTGATTACATGCTTACTTTAATCAGATCAACGTGCATGTAAATAGTTCATTTGGAATCTTCAATCGGAATGAATGTATTCAGAATGATGAAACATTCTGCATGTAAATGTGACTAATGTTGGAATTTCTGAATGCTGAAATCACACACTGGCTTGAAACTATATATCTTGTGTATCACTTGCTATTACAAGCTTCTATGAGCAAGGATGTATGGTAGGTTAGAGAATTTGGATATGGACAACCAATGAGCAGGTTCTATTCAGAAACAAAATGTTCCCAGAAAGTTTGCCACCCCCCCGACCCCGAAGCAATGGGAGAAAAACAGGAACAAGATGGAAAAACTGGACCGTACACAGTGTACTGACTTAACTGGGTGACTGAAGCACAACCTGAAGTGGTGACACGTACTGTACCATGACTCATAGGATTGCAAAATGTGTGTGGCACATCCATCCTGACAAACTCTGTACAAGTTAACTCATCTAGTGGAACCCTCAGAAAGCATTCATTTTAGAATTCTCAAGTAGCATTCTATAGCATTACAAACATAGCCTCAATTTAAGTGATTTTGGAATATACTGATCCTTGTATTCAAACGGTATTACTAGTGTGGTCACTTTTAATTAAACTGGCAGTTTGGCAAAATACCTTGCTGTAAAAGATAATAGCCTAATCAATTAAATAAATAGTCTTTTTTAAGGTCCACTTACAATAGCTCATGGAATGACAGGTTGGCAAAATTGTATAAACGAATAAAAAATCGAATAAACGCTTGGACAGTAAATATACCAAAAAATGCTAATCAAAGACAAGGGAAAATGGAGGAAAGGCTGGAGTGGATGGGGGATGAGGCTGCTGGTCACAGCTAATAGTACAGTAATGACAGAGCCACATCAGCATCCCGCTCAACTCCAACACTAAACAGAACAGCCACACTCCACACGCGGGCAGACATCTCGTCTGAAGCAGTGAGCTCTCCCACACAACATTAGGAGGTGACGTTTACAATCCTAACCGCACACAAAGTCTTTTGTTTCTCAGTTTTCTCTCTTACAGATTGTCATCGTCACATTCCAACATCAACCCCCCCCCCCCCCCTTCCCCCGCATTCCTCCACAAATTAGAATTATGGAGCTGTTTGCAGGCTTGCGTAAAGCACTATAAAGCCTGCCAGTGTTCTCTTCCACATTATAGAGCAACAATAAGGGAGAGGGAATCACTATTTCCAAATGAACACTTCAAAGAAGTGCAACTTCAGCATTTGCACTCCTAATGAAAAATGCAATGTTGAGCAGTGCGTTAGCCTAACCTGGATGGTGTGGAATGACCTCGCCAGTGTGCTCTGAGCTGCCGCAGGAGCTGCCGCTGGAAGTGGACCCGATGCGCCCTGCAACAAATGAGCAAACACGTTTGATTCCAATCAGAATCAGCATAGAGTACATTATCCATGCATATGGATTTATTCATGTTCAGAGGTAGCTGAAAAGAAACTGTGAATGTTTAAAGGATTTATGCCGGAAGTATCAAACTAACTAACAAAAGGCCATCACTGCCACCATGCCACAAGCCCGAGTAAACACCACCTGGTAGGACCTTGTGGGACTAGATTCAACTTCGGAGAAGATGGACACCCTTGCGAGACACTCACTTCTGTAGTAATCATGGGTAGCAACAAGTGAGCCGCCTGATGGAATCGCTGCCATTCTTCCAATCTCCTTTAGTCAGCTGTGCGTAGATGAAAAACACTGGTGACAAAAATGAGGGGGAGATTAACAGGAGTCCCGGGTTTGGGTGCCCTTCAATAAAGCAAATATGAGATCCCCTCAGAAAAAATAATTAATAGCTTAGCCTAAACCCCACCCCACCCCCACCCAAAACTGGTACCTTCATATTGTTTTGTTACCACGCTGCAATTAGCTAAGAGTCAAGACTTTGTCACTGCATTTCAACACTGGTTCTTTGATCGGCTTGAGTTCTTTGTGGTCTTGAAGACAAGACACCACTTATTACAATCATACCTATTTATCATCGGAGTAAGTGCTTTTTTTAAGGAACAAAAATGCCATCAACTGACAAGCCTTTTCTCACCAACATACAGTATATAGGTGATTCCAGTTATGGTAGATGACGGTGAATGTAAAGGTAAAAGTGTATGCATTTCATATTCTAGTGTGGACTCTGATATGCAAATAAGAAAAAAACACTGTAACAACAAAGAAAGCAAATATAAGATATAAAGTTCAGTGTAGTCATTTCCAGTCTGTACAATAGACCACCCCTTGCCTGATATATGAGTGAATAGGGAATAATCTGAGTATCACTTGGTCTAAACAATTTTGAAAAGATAGGCAAATGAAGATTTTGAGTGGTGTTACTTTGTGTTTCTTTCAGTCAAATATCAGTGACTTTCTGTATCAATTACTTTGAAAAAAATACAATGCAAAATAATAATAATAATACTGACTACCCACAAGTCAGTATGGACATTATCATCGCGTGGTAAACTCACTTTCAATCGACAGCCTAGGGCAATGGACCACCCTACTTTTTAATGTAGGGTTGCCAAATACACCACGAACACCAGACATACTGTGAAGCATAAAACCTCAAGCTTTTCCGCTTTCCAAAGCCATGGCTAGTCAGTGTATCTATTCTTTTGGGTAATTAAATGAAACAGGAGGGAAATTCCTATTGGTTGCACAGTTGTGAAGAGCTGCTTTACTTTAAATCCAGGCAATAATAGTTGCCCAAAGCTGCACTCCGTGCTCTAACAGGCACATTTCCGTTCTTTCCAATGGAGCACCTCAGGTCAAAGGACCAAACACCAAAATTACAGGTTCTTGACCCCCTGAAGACGTATGGTACGCAAGGAACCCCGCAGGAATGAAGTGGAATAAAGGGGTGCAATTTCATATTGACTGAAATATATCTGTATGGCTGAAAAAAAGTTTATTTAATATAGCTATATGCGAAACAAGCTACACGTCAAAAAGTGTTAATAGTGTAGCTCACGTTAAGGCATAGGCGTGCAAAAAATGAGAAAAACTGCAGATAGGCGATACGTTTATGAAAATTAAGGACTTCAGCCATCTTAAAACTCTTTCATGCGAACAGTCACCGTATTTTCTACCTTTGAAAGAATGCTTAACATTAGACAAACACAACTTTGAATCAAAGAGGGCGCCTTCATTTTTTACTTCCAAAACAGGCAATACAACAACTCATTGCACATCAAAGCAAAAATAACTAGGCAGAACAGTTAAGTATCGAATAAGAAATTATTTCACAAAGCTTGCTTTAAATAAATTGTACTGCTAACTATCTTGCTAGCCAACGTATACGTGAACATTGATTAAAAACGTTATCTTGACAAGCTACAGTGGTTGTCAAATCATTTAGACAAAATAGCTAATTTCGTATTTTTCCTCATACATTTGAGAACCATCAACCAAGCATCACTCATTCATTTAGTCTATCTAAATCTAGCTCACGCTAGCAAATAAGAACGATAGCCAAAATCTAACGTAGCTAACGTTAGTCTAGCCTAATTCACAAATGAACAGACCAACACAGAGACTGAAACTCACCTTTTTTAAGTAGTCTATTGGTGTTGGATAAGCAACTCAATTCAGTCGGCGAGGCTCAGGGGGAGTAAACGCTAGGCGACGGGGCCCATTTGAAAGAGAGATTTTGGGTAACTAAAACCCTCCACGTTCTACTATATCAACTGCCACACTTATTTTTATCGGTAGCGGACTGGAAGAAGCATTATTTATATGTTCGCTAGGTGACGTCAGGATAAAACCTGCCAGGACTAGGCGGAGCCTGGACCAGATTGACTGGCCACGCTGTTCACAGAAAAAAAATTTGAGTAGGTTTTTAGAAATGTTTTTCCTTTAAATCGGTGTTGTATAACCACATTTTAGTTACATCAACATCACGAAAATGCTCAGATAAAAACGTACTGCTCTAAAAACTTTGAAAACAGGTAGGTGATTAACACTGAACATATCCCTGGTGGTCTAGTGGTTAGGATTCGGCGCTCTCACCGCCGCGGCCCGGGTTCGATTCCCGGTCAGGGAATAACTATTTTCATTGATATTACATATACTTTATGAACACGCAAATAGGTGTTAGTTCGATAACTCAATTAAATCGGTGATATTTGTACTACCATAATGCAACTGTCAGATTGTACTTTCGGAGCAAATGTGAAGCTCACTATACAGTCTAATACCACCACCACAATCTAATTTATAGCCATAAATCCTATTCTTTCTAGATTTGTACGAATACTACAAACCGTTACACGCATTTCTCAGTCACGTTTCCGAATCTGACAAAAAAAGTTCGTTTGAGTCTGAGATGGCGTTACCGTCAGATCCCCAGGATTTTTTTTAGTCTCTGCGTCAGACCCCCAGCAACACTGTGCTCAGCCAGCAGACTACTCGGTGGCGCATGGCGCCATCTGGTCTCCAACCAGGTAAACTGTAAAAGAAATCAGCGATTTCCCATTCCCATTCTGAAAGCTTATTGATGAGATTTTCGGGAACAGTTGAATTTCACCACTTTCTCCAAACACTAAGAAGCACCCAGCACGTTTGCTTGAGTGCGAAAAGCGCCGGCCAAACATTGACTGCAGACCCATTATGATTGTATAAGAATTTGTTAATTTGTAATAGGAATTTGAATTCAACAAGCTCTATTCGGTCGTGACCATATAACTACTACAATTGTGGCGACATTTAACAGTTACGTAAGCCGATTCAAGACTGCAATCATAACATCATTCCACCGATAAAACCACCGCGGTATGTCCCTTTAAAAACAGCTGTTTTAAATCGCCAGGCCAAATCAGCACAGACTCCGACATTTAATGTAAAAGGTATGAACAATGCAAACTTTAAGCACCTACAATAAAAACCTAATTCTAAAAATAAAATAAAAACAAATATCTGCAGTTATAACAAGGCACACAGGTTTAAAGGAATGCTTTATTGATATTCAAACATATACGACAGAAACAAAATGATAATTGCTTCCAATCCAAACAATCTGATCCCTTTAATTTCTACATCTATGCTTAACAGATTAAAGCTATTTTCATTGTGTCTACATAAGCTAGAATACAGTTAATCAATAATATATGTAATTTTTCACCCTTCCCATAGTGTTTATTTTTTAATGTCAATTGCAGCTCTACATAAACTAGGGACAAATCAGCCTTTTCTTGTTATTGGCCAAATTTAAGTGGATTATGTACAGAGACATTAGTAAACCAGAACAGTCAACAAATATTGGCAGCAGGTTTTCAATGAAACAGAAATCACTAAAATACCACAAGAAATTAATTACCTAAATAATATGACCTATAAAAGCAATCCATAACACACAAATAAAGGAAACATAACAAGGATAAATAAAACACACTATCCCAAAATAACTGAACAACACGTAAGGTGGCCAAAAAAAAAAAAAAAAAAATACAATCTACTTCACGATAAAAAAAAAAAGTGACTGTGCTACCAAATAGACTGTAATTTGTGTACAACCCTTAGGCGGATTTCATTAATGTTATGAATGGTTTGCTAGAACCCCTGGCATCTATCAATGGTGAAAAGGCTGGATAAGTACACAATGGAGACCCAGCTTAGCATAACTCACAGGTGGCACTGGTAAGGAAAGGGTGGTCTGTGTATTTATCATTAAAATGGCAGCTCTCTACATGGCGGTTGATCTTTTCTAAATATGGCACAAAGCATGCATCTGAACCTACAAAAACACAAGCGGTGGCCTTATCCCTTTCAACACTCGAACATGGAAAAAGAACAAAAATAATGGGAGAAGTCTTTCAACTGTCTTTTCAACCACAGGTAAGTGCGGAATTTTATAAGGCTTGAGAGTTTAGATTCCACATCCACCTGGTGTACAGTATAGCATTGTGTCACATTGTACTTTGTGGGGAAAAAAGGGACATAAATTTTAGCTCAGCATGAGAGGATTTTGGATACAAAACTGACATTTTACTTTTCATATTTTTAAATCCATTTCACATTCTTTAAAGTTTTTTTTTTTTTTTTTTTTTTTGGTTTTTCTTTTGAGTCCCCCTACCTACGAATGAATGCCAGTTGGCAGTACTGTTTAAATATATATTTATGTATATATTTATATATTGATAAAAGTTATGTAAAAACATTATGCAAAGCAGTGTAAAATAGTTTATAATACAAAATGGTTAAACATTTTTACAACTTGTGGCGATATGATATAACCCTACTTTTCTTTGCAGTATAGTATTTGTACAATGAAATGGGATATGCCATGCTTTAGTAGATGAGGGGGAGAGGGGAAGGAAGTGGAGGGGTTGATCAGCTGAGAGCATATGTGGTGTAAGGTGTGTTGATGGTGGGGGGTGGGGGGTGGGGGTTCTCAGTGATGCAGTGACGGCACAGTCCGGTGATAGGCGCTTCAGAAGGGAGCATTGTCCTGAACTGATTTCGTTTCAGCTGGGGACTGGACTCCTTCTCCATCGCCTCGGCCGCCCACAACCTTGTGCTACAGGTCCATCAACAAGAGTGCAAAATGCAAAGTCAGATTTAAAACAATGGAAGGTTTCATTTATTTACTTTGGTTTTTGATTTAACTTTTAAAATTGGCATAACGTCCAAAAAACATTATTGACAGGTTCTTTTCTCTAAAAATTCTAGCCTTACCTTGATATTTCCAACTTTGTCCTCGAAGGATTTGAATGTCGGGGAGTTCCTTTAAAGGAGATATTATTTGAAGTTTAAAAATGTACAATTTGAAATTTCAAATGGCTCTCGAAGAAGAATGAAGCTACGTATACTCCAATTCGAATAAAACGATAACATTCATACCACAGTGATGGCAGTACCGAAAAGTCATACATTAACAATGGTCAGCCTAAAAGCGCATAAACGTGCTCCATTAAACAGATTTATGTACATCAAAGGATCATTAAATTAAGCATTCCACGTGAGAGCAAGAAAGAACTGGCCACTAGGTCTACCAAGTACTTTACCTCATTGCAGGCATACTTATTGAATGGCGAATGGAGTAGTTGCTACTTCGAAAGCATTAAGGAGACAAAGAAGTGAGGGTTAAGACAAGCAGAAACATTTAGGACAGAGGACAAAGCAGCAGCAGAATCACCCCCCAAAAATTAATAGCACAAGCAAAACCTTGATTACAAACAAAATCAGGTAAGTAATCATTTCTATTGCAAACCGTGAGAGTGAGTGATAATTCCACAAGGACAAATACCCCTACGGCCATCTTAGTTAGGGCATTCCATTTAGGGAAAATATGCATACATGTAACAGATGCAAAATCATTTCCTCAATCTACATTCAAAAATGCAATGAAAGTTCAAGTTGCGTTTAAGAGAATGAATCAAGACATGCTCAACAGCCAAGGAGGGCTTCGGTTACAAAATTTAAAAATTAGATAAAGCTAAAATAAGCGGGGGGTAAGTTTTTGCTGATAATTCATAAAAGCAGTGCTTAACCTTGACTGATAAAAGAACATTTCAATGGTTTTTATTGCCTTCTCATCTGTGTTATGGCACAGTTTTTGTCTTACCCAAATGAATGTGAAAAAGGTAGAGCTCTGTAGAACCCAAAGGCAGCAATGAAAACAAAGAAAATCAAGGTAAGCAAACAGCTTTCAGCTGTCAAGCTAAAAAAGATGCAAACCACGGCAAAACATGGGTGTTGCAAAATTCTGCCCGAGGCTGCACTGGGATGCACAATATACCAATACATTTCTCATTTCAAGGCTGAGTCCAAAGGGGTTGATCGGAGTCCATCAACCATCAAAATGTCTCTTCACCTCTTCCCCTTTGAAGAAACTTTGGTCTTTAACCAAACCAACCGGAACCTTTTCTTAAATCCATACAATGGCTTCTGAAATAACACCGAGTGTGGTCAATGGTAACAAATGATAGTTGAGAGAGACGTGAGAGAGAGAGGTGATGGATGGTGATTGTCAAGGCAGCTTTGAATGAGTCTGATTCAATCAGGGCCCTTCCAGAACCAAATAATTCCATATCAAAATGAATATTTGGTTCAAGGTTCTATGTAATTTACATTAAATGCAAATCCAAATACTGTCTGGCGGGAGTAACAGATGTAGATATAAGGGACAGCTAACTAAATAATCTACAGCTAGAACAGTATACTCTTTATTGTGGATAAAAAATACTTTTTTAATGTTAAATGGATTTGACTCCATTTACTATGGTCATCTAGACTGTGCCCACAGACCAATGACTTGACTCAAATCATTAAAACGATTCTGTTTCTAGGAAGAATTTCACAAGGGCTTCCTGCCTTTTCGAGCTGCCGTAAATGCATCAGCACTTATGTAGACCACAGTCACGCTTCCTGGTGACCAACTTGGGAGATCGGCATGGGTTACTGTTGCCAGGCAACTGAGCATTGCTCCACAGCACCTGAATGGTGTGGTGTTTGTGCAATGCAGAGGCAGGAACCACGACAACACCGATGTTGCTTCAGTGGTATGCTAGCTGCTTTCTCAACACGGATCACAAAAGCACCTATGTGATATTTTATTCAAAATAGGGCCCTTAATGAGGATGTGGGTAAATGTGTACATCACAGACCACTGTTACAGTTGGTCCAAAAACACTGGGCATCTAAATGAAAAAAAAAACAGTTATCCATTTTACCAATGTCAGCCATGATTTAGATGAAGGAAAAACACTCATAAATAATGATAAAAAGAACAAAAGTTCAAAAGTCACAGATGTAGCCATCATGCAGCAGGAAGAGGAAATGCTGTTGAAAGGCCATTAACTATAAATGAGCAGGACAGGAAGCCGGGAAATCATGCACATGCCAAAACACGTTCACTGAAGAACACTGCTGCTGAATACGAGATATACCAGTACAGATGGAAATATACCCCAAAGCCATTGTAAGACAGTGTAAGACTGTTAGATTTAAATGGATCCCAAATGTTTTCACATTAAAAGTGCTTAAGACTGTAAATAACAATGATTTCGTAGTTATTTTCAAAGTTATTTCTTCTTAAAATATGAATCGAAAAAATATATTGTAGAAAAACACAGACGCACCATATCTTTATAGTAAAATTTTTTTTAGCCTATTTGTTTTAAGTATTGAGGAGCAAGTTGTGGTCATTCCAGCTGGAAGGGGATGGGCATACAGTACCTCATGTCTCCCAGTTTCTTGCTGATGGCTGTGCCCATGGTGGACAGGGCAGCAGACGTCTTCTGGCCGGCCTGAGTTAGTGTTTCCTGAGTCTTCTTATACCTGCAAGTGGAAAGAGGGAGACACGTGCACATTTAGGGATGACAGGATGACATCTAATAGAGAACAGTGTGCAGTGTTTTACCGTCAAAGCCAGAGAAACAGCATTGGTCAGAAAGGGGTTAATCTGCCCGTAGACTAGATGAAAAGCCACTGAAAGTTTCAGAGCGAGAGAAGGGAACACTGCAGAAAAAGCCATCCAGGCCACAACAGCAAACAGCCTATATAAAATACCTACGCAAAGCCTATAGATCTGAACTGAAAGTCTAAAGTTAAATAGCCACAGTGGAGGTCAGTGCAGCTGTACATGGATTTATCTTTATCTTTATCTATTTATCATAGTGCATAGCTATATGCACTATGCAGATGTTGCAACCACACATTTTTTTTAAACATTTAAAGACTCTGCCGAATAAGTTCACTGTGAAATCTGTTACAAAATATCTTGGGAATGCTCATATTGTGTATTTTGCATATGACAATAGACCTTGGAATCAAAATTTGCTGATGCAGAATATTAATTTAAAGATATTGTGTGCATGATACGTTTTGGATATGTCTCAGGTTCAAGGTTCTTATTATTCCTTTTATGTTTCTATTCATACTCGAGCAATGTGCACAGTGTCATAGAACAGTGCACATTAAGACAACCAAGCTGGTGGTTGAGTAGGTGACTCAGAAATGCCCAGGCTCATCGACAGGACACAAATCACATGGAGGTCGTGCTGAGATGCAGCTGAAAAGCTGCCAGGAAAAACTCACAATTGCAAAATTGACCAAAAAAGGAAAATGGCACATCTACTTTCAGGACAGGCATTTTTACCCAATGGCAAAGATTATATCATATTTGTAATACTTTGGCATAAGTTGGAGCATTTACTTCCAAGATAAGGAGATCTCCGACAGTGCCTTTAAGACATTCTGCTTTTAAAACATTTCATTGATATGGAGGAAGAAAATGACTGAACGTTTTAGAATTTTTATTTTTTTTATTTAATACCCAGGATATGACATGATAAAGACCCCTGTGAAGGACCCTCTGATGAAGCAGAAAGTTTAGGAAGTCTAAGAAGTACAGATGGAATTTCAATCCATAAGAGGAAAGCATTTCAATAAATTTCCAGTAGTTTTGACTTCCCAAAAGAAGTCATAGTTAAAGATCATCAAAAATTACAAAACATCTTCTGAAAGGCACAAAATTACAGCATCCTTGGGACATTTATTTTACGTGTTATTTTACGTATTTTTACATTATTTTTATTTTACGTAATTTACGTGTATTACACAGGAAATAAATTCAGCATAAAACCAACATTTATGGTTGCACTGAATTCCATCTTGAGGGACTAAATTTACCATTATTGTTTAAGAAAATGGTGCCTGTGTACAGAATCAAATCAACATGAATGTATGGTAAAGCTCAATTTAAAATAATTTTGTTATCAACTCTAAGAGGAAACTCAATTTTTCAACATCATGCCACAGTTGTTTCACAACTCCTCAAGGCTCCTTTATCTTCAGCTAAGGGTGTATTATCAGTTCAAAATCCACCCTGCTCTATCCAAAGCAGCACTCCTCCCCTCCCACCCCAAAAAGAAAAAAAAAAACAACCAGGTGAAAAATATAAAAAGGGAAATAATGTTTCACTGTGGTGCAAGATTATGTACATGGCATGTTCCCTCTGCTAAAACCACCATGACTACAAGGATTAGTCGGCCAGACCATTCACACCTTATTTACTGCACCGATACACCTAGCAGAAGCCATTGGGAAGAACTTCCCTATGGTGCCCCTCCCTTACCTACTGTTACATGTTTCCTAGTTTTTTAAGGGAAGGCTCTTACATACAAACTCCATAACAGAAAACTCTGAAAAAAGTTACTGCAATATAAAAAGAAATACACTTCTACTTAATAGATGACACTGCATTAACATAACTTAACACCCCATTGCAACACCACTAGACACTACATTACATCTGCTACTACATGTAAAATCCTTCCATATTTTCAAATGTCCTCTGCATAAATGAGGAGTAGGATGTGGGGGAGTTCCACATGTGTAGGGCAAGTTCCAGATAAAGGAAAGAGCAAATGTCAAGATAAACACGAAACAGCAGCAAGTCCTCTTTCCAAGTCTGCTGAAAAAGCACTTCTTTAGCACAACCCCCCCATTGTTCTCTGTCAATATTTGATTCTCACCTCAGTCTCTGAAGCATTAGTTACATTACCTCCTTAAGTACACAAGCTTCCCAGCCCAACTTATTCTGTGAGCTATGCATGATGCAAGCTTAATATGAAGTTTTTAATAAAAGTATTTGTACCTGACCCACTGCAATAAACACTGATGATGCTGCCAGCTATTATCAAAGAACACTGATGAAATACAAGTTAATTATTTAACAAATATTAACAGTTTTTGAAGAACAAGCGACCAAACAAGAAGGGTGAAGGCCCCCACAAAGCAAATCCATGTCTACTCCCGTCCAGGAAATTTCCAAACCCTTAAAAACCATAGAGATTCTGATCAGCAAGAACAGCCAGACACAGGAAAACAGAGCTTACACCCCTAATACGACAGAAAAGGACGAACGAACAAAAAACTCACGCTTCACTTCGGCTTATGTCCTCCAAAGTTGCCGAAGCTGAAAGATATCTACAAACATACAGTGCGACATTAAATTCACAGGGCTTTTGAAAAGAAAGTGCAAAGTCACTGAGATGATAAATAATACACATAGTGCAAGGGATCCAACCAGAAATACGTGATTTCAACATCAACACAAATGAGCAACAGGCGATGATTAGCAATGTTATTGTGGAACCGTTGGACTTTCATTGACTGTTTAAGAAACGTGGGTCCCCATTGCAGAATGTAGGGGGAAGGGGCCAGTTCAAAGATAGCAATGAAGCAATATCCCATTACACCTCTTACAAATCACACAGGTTAATGTCCCAAGCTACAACAACAGCTTGTTTGATTAGTTAAGACAATAACATGGAACGAGACATTAAACACATTAACACCAACGAACCAGTGCTAGGTGGTTGCACGGACAACACCTTAACTTCTTGTTGACCATAATGTTAAAGCAATAGGCACCTTATGCAGTAATGAAATCAAGCTTAATGTGTCAGTTGACTGGTAGTGGCAAAGCATAAAATAATTGCATGGGATATTCTGATAAGCATATCAGCCTGCCCCAAACATATTCTCCAAACCCTGTTCAAGCAAACAGTATATCAGCCGGACAAAACGCACAGTGCTGAAATTCTGTTTATCATTTTACGCTTAAAAATAAAAGTTAAACTGTCACCCTGTCAGCAGCACAATGTATAAATAAAATGTTAGAATACACACTTTTTGAACTTTCTAAGCCAAACAGCAGATAGCCAGACGATACACATTTAAAAGGCCAGTGTGGTAACTGCTATGCAGCCACTCTTGGTTAGACAGTAGCAGACTGTGCACATCGGACAGACAGTTTCCATCTCACACCCTTATCGTCATCGACAGCCTGCACATTCTGATCCCTCTCTCTGAATGGGTCATGTGACCACGCACAGCGTACTCTTGACTCTCCGCATATGGAAGAAATGCTTCTTCCACACATTCCTTCAGCCTCCATCAGCCAATAAGGTGCCTGGCTGTGGTTTGACAGGTGCTAACGAATCACCTTGCATACTATGAAGCAATCACACCCAGTCACAACCAAGTACCCTGCCAAGCCAGCCAAGCGAAAAAACTTTCATGAATGTCTGATTGCGTAACTTTTGAGCAATGCTTAGAATTTCTTTTTTGCGCAAACATTTTTTAATTCAAGCAAATCAATGGGTTATACAGGAAATGATTCCATTGTTTACCTCAGTGTTACTATGAATGCTAATCTGGTTGTTATTATTATGTCATCGGATACTTTAAAAATATTCATGGATCTTGTAAATGAAAGTATTTTTCAGAACATTTTTGAGAATGCTTTGAGTATTTGGGAGAAGAAAGTTAACCTGCTTTAGAAAAGGAAAAAGGAAACCAGGGAAAAGAGAACAGGGAGAGCCAGGATAAATCAGATTAAAGTAACTGCTGAAGACAGGTCTCTCCTGATAGGGAAAGTAGTTCTCACATCTCAACAAAGCAGCTTTCCTAGCACACAGCCACAACCACCCCAGAAAGCAAACCTAAACACCCAGTACCTTGCACCAGAAGAGCTGTAATAAAGGTAATGTGGTTAGGGGGTTAGTTTGACTGTCCATGCAAGCCAACACAATATGACCTCTAAAACCAACAAGGATGCAGTGAGACCTGACCCATACAAACTCACATTATACGCATGCAATCTTCACTTTACCATGGCTTACTTTACACAAAAGCATTATGGAATTATGTGGCAGGTTGCTGGAGAAATTCTATGTCTACTGTTACAATTATGAGGTCATAGCCTTGAGAGTCAGGTCTCAGTGCATCCCCTGCTCCTAAGCCTAGGAGCAGAGGTGGGGTGAGAAGAACACAGCAAGCAAAGCAATGCCTCGATGATGCAACCCAAACTCACAAATCAGAACCGGCAACTTTCTCATTCCACTCCCCGAGTTTCTCGGTGGCTTTCACATAGCTAGAAATAGAGATCTGGTTAACACAAAAGGATTGTGTCTTTTCTGTCCCATAGTTCCCAGTAAATTGTTTTTGAGGGGGGCTGCGCAGTTAGAGCAATGAAGTTTTAAAAAAAGGCAATGTGCATTACGTTGAAACTCACACAAGGCCAACCTCACTCAATTGTTAAAGTCCAAATTACCTCACACTGATAAACAAATTGCGTCGCACAGCAAGTTCCGAGGAATTCATAATGATGGGGAAAATTGATGTTTTTTTGGCTGGCTCCAAAGTCCTGAGGCCAGTACAAGGAAACTGTGACTAAAATTTTACCCTGCCTTACTGGTGTTCCTGTTTTACTGTTCAAAAATAGCCTTAAAAAAGCAAAAGGTCCTGGATTCAATGGTGTCATATAACGGCAAGAACACTTTTCGGCAGCGACAGATAGCAGACCTGAGAGGGACATGCTTCAGGAGCAGGTCTACCTTGAAAGCCATGTCTTTGGCAAGCTTCAGCCAGTTTAACCGGATCAGCACGCAAGTTTCTTCATAGGGTACTTACGCATTAGAGGTCTGGACGTCCTGCCAGCCTTTGGTAATGTTCTGTTTGAACTCATTCAGGGGACTTAGGCCCAGTTTCCTCTTGAGCTCGTATGAGTGTTTCTCTTTAGCGGAGAGCACCTGTCGCAGGGTGTGTATCTCCTCCTCCACCTGCAATCACAGAATGTCAACGTAATGCCATTAAGCTTAATGTCCTGAAAGACTGTACAAAAAGGACAGAACTGACCTACCAGGCAACTTAGTCTACAAGACCCCAAGCGAAATGTCCCATGCTAGTACCATTGCTTCGACTATCTTTGAATTTATTTATTCATTTATGGCTTGGAGATCTTACATATAATACGGGGGGGGGGGGGGGGGATTTCCAAGATTCCCCGTTTCCTGGAACCCTGTGAAAGGGACCGCAGATGGAGACATGGGACCAGTGGGCAGCAAATTAGACCATAACCTTACCTTAGACAGCTCAGTCCTCAGCTCCTCTGCTTCCTCCTCAGTCAGGCCGAGGGGCACCGTACTGGCAGCATTACTGGCGTTGCTGGCAGCTCCACCCACTGGCACGTCTGTCAGAGAGTCCACCCCCAGGCCTTTGTTGGGAGAGTTGAGGTTAATGTCTATGACATAGCCAGGACACAAGCACAAGAAGAGAGAGATGGAGAATGCATTTCCATGAACTGATACGCAAAACTCTCGGTCTAAACCAGGTAGGAACAAACATAGTCATACAAACACCCAAGGGCTTGCGGATTTGTAATGTAACACCAGGCCAATTCCACTGGGGTTGGACAGGAGTTGCTCATCCCTGGCCTTAAGTTATAACAGAATCAGCACAGGAAGTGGCTGCAGTTACAGTTGCATTTAAGAATGACGCAGGCACTTTGTGCCCAGATGAAGTTTCCGGGATGCAGAGGTGATTAAGTGGAGGAGCAACGTTACTCTGAGTAACTGAGCCATTAGAGTCATTAGAGCTCTCACTGTGTCCAAGTGCTCTCACTACCTCACGGTCAAATTAATGCACAAAGGAACTATAAAAGCCAGACTCAGTGGTGAACTGGATCAGGAAAGCCAACAGATTGCTGAGAGCTTGGATTTTGGCAAAGACAGCTTGAATTTAAAAGTATCCACCACAAAAGCACAATGCCTGATGTGAGAAATTGTTTTATCAAAGGTGTGCTGATATTTTTTTAGCCAGTGACAAAAGTTATTCAACATAACCACTCTTTAGTTTACTTTATATTACGTTTACTATGTTTAAACTAAAAAACACTATTACGTTCAACACACGTGTAAAAAAACCCATAAATAAATAAGCTCTTTATCTTGCGTCTACACATCTTAAGAATGATTTCTTGTTAAATATTATGACTCTGGTGGCTGGCAACATGGGCGAAGCATCCCACCTGGCTTAGGCCATCAAGCATGACACTGCCCCACCCCTCTATGTCACACAGTACAGTAAATGGTTTTCCACGGTTTGCATCATATTTTCTTGACCATACGCGAAGGTTTGAGGGGAAACCGGGAGACATGTCACCCCCAGTATTTTCATATGAATTCCTAGACAACTAGACTAGTACGCTTGTTTGACTAGATTAAACTACTTCATACTAGGTGCGCCAGAAGAGAGTCTCCGCCAGTTTAAATTAAACTTACGCTTATGATCTTAATTAAGGCCAGCCAAATATGTGCGAATCGCTGTTTTCATATTTCTATGTGATTTGTGTTAGCTAGCTAGCGAAAAAGCTATAATTTCCTAATTTTCTAACTCTGACCTTTCATCGAAACTAGTCTAACGTTATCTAGTCACCGTAGTCTAGCTGGTTAAACTGACAGGCAGCGTCAGCACAAAAAGTAGACAGTTAGCGGGACATTAAATTTCAAACCCGAGCAGCGGACCATAATTTAGATACATCTATCACGCAAGTCAAACGAATTGTACGTTCATAAAAATTATTAGGTTGATAAGCAGATCGATGATTATTGCAGATAACAAGAAAATGCATAAAGCAAAACAGGAAGTAGCTAACGTTATCCAAAACAGCAAACGCCTAAAATACTCTATCCAGGCATTTTAACATATTTGAGAGTGGCCAACCACCCAAGAAACTCCAATTCGTAAGGTTAACCAGTGCAAATGTATTTTATTTCATTAGCTACGTCTAGTGCAAGAGTCGAGATACATAGCCAGCCAGCTGCGTGCCAGACCTGAAGAAAGCATATCTTTAAAACTCAGGATGACGTGGCTGGCTAGCTTCTCATACAGGTGCTCTTCATAGTTACTAGCACGCATTGGCTATCCAGCTGTACGTCTGCGTACAATGCAGAATAGGTAGATAGGTAATTTAAGTAACGTTAGATATTTACTGTCAAGAATGCTGCACCAAAGCGTTGTTTACGAACGAAAGAAACTAGCCTAGCCTGCTTTTAACCCAGTTCTCACACACGAAACGATAGCTATTCTATCAAAACAGTTTATCCTAAACAAAATCATCTATTAATATATAGAACAATAAATAACATTTGACAACATGGAACATATATACTGCCAAATGACGTTTGCGAAAGCGAGAGAGCGTCCGTTGCTCGGGCCCTCCAGCATTCATACCGCGTAGCTAGCTAGCTAGCGGTTTTCTCAAGAGAATCTACTGGATCTGAATAATATCTCATCTTAATATTACAAAGTAGGAGTTTACCTTGATTTGCAGACTCCATCGTGTAAATATATTAATTTCAGTTCCTCAACGTCGTATCTGAACGCAAAAGTTATGTCAGCTAGCAACTGCACCCGCGATTAAGCGAAACCCGAAGACTTCTCCCCTTGTTACACGGGCTTCTACAACAACAAATCCAGAGAGACAGACACGGCTAGGTACTCGCAACCTAAGCCAGCTCAGCTTGTCAGTTTGACGTGAGGTTCCAGCTCGCTTCCGGCGCAATCAGATGACGTTTACCATAGTTTATTAGCAAAGGGCCAAGCAACATTCTTGAACCTGAGAATTGTCTGCAATTCTTTAATAAGAATAAGAACAAAGGCCCAACAAGGAAAGAGGCACGCCAGTAAGTAGTGCACCTAATAATAATAATAATAATAATAATAAAAAATGTATTCCTATCTAAGAAATGATAAAACATTTCGGAAAATAATTATTGACCACTGTCTTGAAATTTAAAAACTCGTCTGGAAATCCACACCCTATTTTTTTCAGGGTTAATTTTGCACTTTTTGCTTCACAATTTAATCATTGTACAACTAAATATTAGGCTGTGCCAGACGCCTGCTGCATTATAAAGGCAAAGCACATTAAACAGTAGGCTATATGACAAACCCCAAATGGCCATCAGCTCACGGCATTATACAGTGCTTTTCTGATCGTAATTACTTTTTCAGGCAAAGTGAAAGCATTTGTTAAAATTGTTGGCATACATCTTATAATAGTACATTACAATACATACCAAATACATACCGAGTTTAAATGTTGAATACAGTGACATTTAGAATGTCCTCTAAACACACCAATGCAATGGCTATGGTCAGCTATGACTTTAAATGGGACAGTTTAGCATGTGCTTAAATAATACAATAAGCTGTTATAAAGTAATATATTAATAAAAGTTGTAAAACTGAGTGTGGTAATTGAACTGTAAAACAAGGATGACAGAATATGATCTCAGTGCTTTAATGTCTTGGGAGCAGTTGATTACTGGATTCTGTTTGTTCATGTTGGATGCAAAGCTGATGGATTTGACGTGGCTGACAAGCCTGCAGTCCCCACAGAATTTTCTGGACTTTGCATGCTGCCATCTGGGAAGGAAATCAAGACCAAATCTCTGCTATTTCTAGAAGACTTGTATAATTGAAGGTCCTCATGGGATTGAAAACGTCATCACCCGAGAGTTCATCTCAGTGTGTATATCATATGTACTGGTATAATATTGCAAAATAGTCAAAATCCCGTTTTGAGGGGAGATTATGCAGAATCTTCCAGGATATTAACATTAATCAAGTATTGTATTTCAGAAAACTGCACAAACCAGTCAGTCATTCATGAGATTTCAAGAATACTGTCATGTTCCATGATAAACAATTATTTCTAAATTTATAAGAGATTTTTCATGGTTTGTAGAATTGTGGGAGCTTACATCCCAGAGACTTCTGGAAGCTCCAGGAGTCCTGCACCCACAGCAGGATTGCGCCTTACTGTCTGGTCCTATATGCATGGGGTCGAGATATTACATCAACTATTCTGTCTGTTTTCTTGGTATACAACCAACTTGTTAATGTGAATTAGAAGCAACAATTTCATTGGGCAATGATACAGCTTCCAAATGCCTTCTATTATAGTTCATTAATTAAGCTCTTTTCAGAAAAACCATCTGTGGTGGGTTGACCATGGATTTTAATTAAGGCATTCTCAGCTCACTGAGTCACAAATCCCATATCTTGTCCTACGTCAGAAACATCACTCGAGACTGCTGATCTGTGGTATCAGGTCACAGCTTTGATAAAATTGGAAAAGGTCTGAAGACAACAACGTCAGTTTGTTTCTGCTCTGGCTCCTAGTCTACATCACCACTTGGCCCAAAGGAATAGTGTGTATCTGTGGTAAGCTATAAAAACAGGCCTGACATTCTTTGACTTGTAAAGAGATACTCTGGTTTTCTTTCTCATTGTGTGAAAATTGTGGACGTTTTGCAACTGGGACATTGTAAGTACATTTTGAGACCATTTCGAAAATAGGATGATTTAATGTGATAGGAATGGCTACACACAGCCCATTTAGAAATAGCTTCACTGTAGATGTTATTACCAAAGATCTGCATCACTTTAGTTAAAAGGTATTGATTTCATGGTATGTAGCCTAATGACATCTGTACTACATAACACCTGATATGCTTGAGACATATTGTTGGCAACACACTACAAACATGAACAAATTCTTATTTTAAGTGTTATGTTGTTTTATGGGGGTATGCTTGCTCTGTAATCCTTTAATAATATCCACAGACTATAAGTTATTAAATCACACAGGCAGGTTCCTCTGTGAAGCCTTTAGTGAGAGATAAGACTTCTCATCCCCTTGATTCAGTTATATTCTCACTTCAATGGCATGCCACAAGGGGGAATTAAGGCTTACACCACTGTTGGCGGTTTATGAATAGGTTTTTATGTATGTGGGCCACTTCCCCACCTTCAATCTGTTCTTATGTCAATTACATTATTTAATGTATTCTCAGGGCCTTTCACCTTCAGAGAAGGGAGAAAACGTCATGAACAAATTTCTTTTCCCAATTTCTGTGTTTTTCTGGGTCTGTTTATCATGGAACAAATGCCACCCGGTGGACATTCTTAAACCTCAAGACAGAAGACCTTCGTCCATGGACTACGAGCAATGGGAATTTCTTGAACCACAGATTGTGACCACCATTCGCTTCAGCAACTTGAACAACGACTCCTCCTCTGAAGAAGAGTTAGGCTCCATCCAGCCAACAAAGGCAAGCTCTCATAGGGCATGTGCTGTTGCCGGGGATCCAAACACCAGTTTCCAGGGAGATGAAAAAGAGAAGACACGCCTGAAGAGGCACAAAGCTAAAGGGAAACCCAATTCAATTGATCTGACATTTCACCTGCTCCGAGAATACCTTCAGATGGCTAAAGAAGAGAAGATGGCTCAAAAAGCTTTCAACAATAAAAAACTTATGCAAGCCATTGGAAAATGATCAGCATTTGTATCGGTTTATAAAACATGAGCCAAATCCGGTTAGCAGGCATATGATGTGAATATTTGTTGATCTACAGTAGTGTAGCGAATTGTATGAATTGTAATATTTCAAACAACATACTGTATAACTAAGGAAAGGAAATTGAATAAATATACCAATGCAAGTACAATATGGACGGCATAGAATGTTTTTTTGTTGGTATAATTCCGTTTTGACGGTATGAAATGAAATGAATAAAAATTGACTCAAATTATAGAGTGATACATTTTTGCCAGCATTATTATAGCCTATATCAGTTTTGAACAAATGTTGAGAATAAATAACATCAATAAATCAACCAAATGACTTTCTACTTCTATATGTGCTGGATCAACTGTCTTAATAACTGCATGTCATTCTCCATGAACTTGTTGATAACATACTTTTGGGTACTTTTTTAAACTTTATTTAAATGGGAATTTACACACAGAATCACCAGTTGAGTTAGAACTGAATTATATATATTATATTATGTTACAAAATGTTTTTTTGTCAATTCAGTAAAACAGTTTCTGAAGTCATCCAAATAAAAATGCAGGAAAAGCTTAACAGCTAAAGAAAACATTTGGATATTGCATGCTTTCCACTCATAGTAAGACTTCATAAATCACAGTCATACATGATCCATTAAATGTCAACACATGTATGTAAAAAGTCCACAATCACAGTTGTGAAATAACAGGCAAAAAATAAAAAAAGGATCTCATTAAGACATGCAAATCAATCAACAAATTTTTGCATTAGCATAACATTAGCATAGCCACAGGAAGACTGTCCTTCTTGGAGAGAAAACAATATTTGTTAGTTTAATGATACTAAGTTCCCCTAAAAAATATCACTGGCATCAGAAGCAGCAGCAGCCACAGCAGAAGACTACAATAGATTGCAACGGACAGACGTTCAGGAGAAGAAAGATAACGCTAATTTCCTTTTTGTTAGCTTTTATTCCATGAATGACCAGTTGTTTAATAGTATGTAACTACATAGCTCTTTGTTGAATAATCTTTCACAAAACAACATATTTTCTTCCCTAATTACTTGCATACAGCCTGTCAGATTCTTTGACAGTGGACCTTTTCAAGAACCTCTTCATGCCATCTTAACCAGAGTTCCATGCTCTCGTAAAAAAAAGCTCAGCTTGCCAGCACTGTGCTGGCATCTATGCCTGCCCATAGAGATGGACTGAGGACAAGCAAGGAATGCACCGCCCCCTTTATTTCTTCTTTTTGGAGAGAGCATTCAGCCAGGAGAAGGAGAAGATAAGACGGGTGGGCTGACTGACGGGGGCTGGTTTGGGTTTGTTTTCTGCCTGTACGGGACTGCCAGATTCTCTCTAGGAAAAAAAAAGAAAATGCAGATAAGGAGATAACTCCAGAAAACTCACAAACACCAGCTTCGCAACTGGGTGCCATACATAAACCAGTACTGTTGTAATGATACACAGCAGGTATAAGCAATGCAATCCACCATCATGCATCATATTATGACTACATATAGTTTATTGTGCGACTAGATTGATAACAGAGTGCAGCACTGCATGGTCATGTTTAATATTGTCATGGACAATATAGGATATATATGGATATTGCTGCTTCTAAATATACATTTCCTGTGGAAAAGATGGTAAAACCGTGAAGTCATTACTCACATTGAGGACACCTCTACTACGGAGCAGGGAGGATACATTAAACAAACAAACACCAAAAAAAAAAAAAAAGTTGCAAATGAGCAAATAGATCCAAATGTTCTCAAAGAGCAAAATCCTTGCGTAAATTTGATTCAAAATCCTTCTCACCTCTAAGAAAAATACTGAAAAAGGAAACTCAGCCTTTGGTCACAGCCCACAAACTACCATCTGGCTATATCTGTCTATGAACGGGGAGAAAATGCAATCTGCAGGAAACTTTGTTGTAGACCTAGATATATACGGGCAGTATCCACTGGTTCACTAAAGTTGGACAAAGGGTGGGACTAGACTCAAGGTACACCGCAGACATGCACTACCACTATCCATCTTGCTACCTGCCTTTTTTCTTTTACATGTCCAGCCACAAGGGGGGCGTGGGGCTGGGGTCAAAGGGCGTGTCAATGCTCTGCTCCATCACTCTCCCATCCTGGGTTCCCACTGCAGGGACCAGACCCTAAAAGAGGAGGGAGGGAACAGACATTGACAAAGCTGAACTTTATGAGCTACTTTGAAATGTCCCCCAGCTTCACCTCTTTCCCTGTCTCTCTTGTTTGTCCAGCCACACCACAATCCATTCCACAATCTCTTCTGTGAAGGCCAGGCTATGACCCAATGGCATTCTTCTCCTTATAATTTCTTAATCTTTCATTCTGTTTCAGTCCCTCTCTCCTATCCTCCCTTACCTCCCGTTGCCCTACTTTGCTGTCTATTGCTGAGTTGAATCTTTTTTCTTAACTTTTCTCTTTTTTTCTATGCTGTCCAGCTGAGACTCCCTGAATGACTGACCCAAGTCTCCAGTTTGTGTTGAGGTGGAAGATACATGACTGGACCACAGTGCCCATGATATCATTCTACAGTTATTATTAACAAGGTATAGTGGAGAAAGCTCAAAATGGTGCCTCAATCCACAAATGGTTCTCTTGCACCACACACAGAAGTAAATTCAGCTGAAAAAGGCAGCAGAAATCTGGACCAAGTTTATGTTAAGCTCAAGTTAAAACTCATCAATTAAAAAACCTTAAATAGTTTAAACATGATTACATTAGAACACATATACATAGGTTTTAAAAATGTGTGCAAAATTTAATCACAGAGTGTAATGCTTTTGACATGGCTGCTCAGCAGACTATTTTCTTGTCACCCAGCACAATGAGTATTTAGAGTTATACTTGCATTTGAAGTGCACTTAAGCAGTGACACTCTGCCACAGTTTAACGATATATTGTGCATTTCAGTGAGAAAGGAAATAGAATGGCACGTATTCTGTTTAACTTATTTTTGTAGTAACTGCTCATTTCACAATAGCTACTGGTTTATTCATATTTTGGAGTATTTTATACTATTTAACAAGTTAATTTTAATTCATTCTAACATGAAAATATTCTCATACTATAGACAAACATTTGTATCATAAGAGGACATTACTGAATGCCCTGACTTGAAGTGGGCTATTAAAATGAACTAGAGTGGTGATGTCTATGTGCCTAAGGGGCTGAAATCAAGATCCAGTATTAATCAGCGTGAAAATGAATACCACCAAATTAATCTAAAGCTGCCGACACTAAGTTATTCATTTATTTTAATCTGGGACTTTGAACCACAGTGAGAGACATTATCTCAAATGGAGGACCCTTGGAACAGTGGTGAATATCCCAGGACTGGCTGATCTGCCAAAACTAATCCAGGAAGTCATAAAAGATCCCAGAAGAACATCCGAAGAACTGCAGGCCTCTCTAGTGCTAAGGTCAGTGTTCATGATTACACAGTAAGAAAGGGACTGGGCAAAAATGGGATTCGTGGGAGAGTAGCAAGGTAAAAAACCATAGCTAACCAAGAAAAAAATTGTCGCTTGTCTCACATTTGCAAAAAAGCACCTGGATGATCCCAAAGCCCTTTAGGACAATGTTCTATGGACAGATGAGTCAAAAGTGGAATTGGTGTTGGTGGGCCTTGCTGCCTTGAGACCTGGATGACTTGCCATTATTGAAGGAACCATGAATTCTGCTCTTGTACCAGAACATTCTTAAGGAGAATGTCCAGTCATCTGTCTATGAGCTGAAGCTGAAGCATAATTGAATTATGCAGCAAGACAATGACCCAAAACACAAAAGCAATTCCACATCTTAATGGCTGAAAAGAAACAAATTAATGTTTTGGAGTGGCCTTGTCCTGACCAATGGAGATGCTGTGGCAGGACCAGAAACGAGCAGGCTCGAAAACCTACAAATTTGTCTGAATTAAAGCAGTTCTGCAAGGAAGAGTGGGCTAAATTTCCTCCACAGGGATGTTAAAGACTGATATCAAACTATAGGTAGTATTTGGTTGCAGTTATTGCTGCTACAGTTGGTGTGACCAGTTATTAAGTTTAAAGGGGAAATATCCTTTTTAAATGGGTGATATGGGTATTTGATAACATTTTTCAGTATATACATGAAATAATAATACATTTTAAAAAAGTGATTTGTGTTTACTCAGGTCCCCTGATCCAATATTACATTTTGTCTAAAGATCTGAAACAATTCAGTGTGACAAGTATGCATTAATGGAGGAAATCAAGAAAGGGGCAAACACTTTTTCATGGCACTGTATGGGCTATGGTGTGAAAAATGACTGGCAACAGCACACATTCTGGAAGAGAACCACAGATGTCTACACTCCCATGAAACGACTGTAGATTGCCAAATTAACCCCTTATTGAGATTAGTGTGGGGTTATTATCTCAAGTCTCAAGTACTACTTATTATTTACCATGCAGCAGAAAAATATGTGTGTGCATGTGCATTTTTAAAATTGAAGTGTGCCATCCCACCCACCTGACCCACTTCCTCCCACAATACCTTGGTTGAGTTATGGTCCATCAGGCCCGCCTTGCTATGTACAAGTGATGCACTGAATATGACCCCAGACCCGCTGAAGGATGATCACCAAAGCCACGATGTAAAAGATGAGGCTGACAGCCTATGGAGAGATGGAGGCAATGGAAAAACATAGCAGGCAGAAGCTGACAGCAGCACAACAGGAGAGGGAAGGACCTTCCATAAGTGCCTGAACAGGACTGAATCCATGTCTCTTGGTTGTTAAATTATTTACACCGCAGAAATGATAGATCTGTTCCCAATTGGATTATTTGACATTTTTTTAATGCTTCATTTCAGAATTGTGAAAATTGGAACATAATTTTCTTTTAGAGAACATGGCACACTTATAGACACCTTAAAGAGGTCCTTCCTTTTACTGCAACAGAGACTGCAGAGAGGGTGACTGAGACAAGGCAATGATGGCCATGATGCAGGAGTGACTTGATGGTGACACTGGATAGGGGAGCGAGGTTGAGCCGTATCTTGGCCAGGATAGACTGACCTGCGGGGGTGTTGCAGTCATACTGCCCCTGTTGACAGAGCTCTCCCCCTGCCCAGAGCTCTCTTCTGCTGCCAGGGACACAAACTCCCCACTTATTAACTGTCCACCTGGGTCCTCTGGGGCCACGGAAACAAAGTTGCTCCCCTTCCACAGGGGCTGGGGCTGGGAATCCCTGGCCTGCTGGGGTTCACTGTCTGAGCCCTCTACAGGCTCACAGGACATAGCCAGGCTAGGGCTAACAACCTGCCAGCTGTTGGATTTGTACCAGGTCGGGTAGAGCTTGGTGTCTTCACTGGCCTCAGCCAGCAGGCCCTGGATCTCCAAGTCCCCTGCATCATGCTCATCGTGCCACAGCTCCGGCTCGTCCTTGTGGAGAGATAATTCACAAAAGGACGGCAAAGAATCATATGACACAGGTAACACTGTGCTTGGGGTCTATTTCTCATTGGCCTCACAAATAAGAAAGAGAGCCCCACAATAAACCTGCCAGCACACCATTTTTCAAACATAAAAGCTGCAAGCGTTCTGAAAAACAAAAACAAAACATCATTAATTATTTAAATTAAAACATGAAAAATGTGATTTTTTGATGTTTTATCTATGAAGCAAAAAGTGAGGAAAAAAAATGTTTGATTGGCAAAAAATATATATGTCAGGAAGCGTCATTGTATGGTGTTATTGTGTAGCGCAGGGTTCTAGCCTAAATTAGTGAGCAGGCAGGGTGCAAAGATGCCTCTGTACCTGCTGAATGTTTAACCCCTCAAGTTTGTCATTCTGAAGCTCTTTCTTTGGGTCCGCACATCCCTCTGCCTGTCCTCTAACATCCTCTGATTCCCCCGGGAGGATGCCGGCCACACAGCTGTCCCCCTTTTGCTCCACCGCTGGCTCCGTCTCGGGCTGCGTCTCCGGCTCATGTTCCTGTTCCGGCTCTGGGACTGGCTCTGCCTCCTGCTCTGCTTCCGGCTCTGGCTCTTCCTCCACTTCCTCCTCAGCTGGGGGAGGACAGCAGGGCATCACCGCCACTGCCTAATTGTTTGCCTGGCTTGGGCTGCTCCAGACATCAGTTACTGATCTGGGAACAGCTCTAATTCTGATTTCAAAATTATGTGAGGAATACAGTACAGTAAATTGATTCAGTGTCAGGGTTTCGAGCCAGATTCTGGCTCAAACAATTTTGCAGTGAATAAACGTTCAGTGCTTATTAAATAAGTCATAAAACTGGAACAGTAAATATAGAATTGGAATAAAGAGGTATGTACACATAAAAAGAAAATGAGGTGTGTGTGTGTGTGTGTACAACATTCAAATTTGTATTTATCAGTTCTAAAGGGGCTCTAAATAAAATGAGCATGTCCATACACGCTCTCTAATAAGTACATTTATAATACAGGGCTAATGACATGTCACTGAGGAACATACCAACCATTAAAACCATCAAGTGTTTTAGATTAGCATGTGCCTGTTATATTCAATTTGATCGTCACCCACTTTTGACAAAGTCCAGCTGGTAGAGCACCCTCTCTTCTGCATTGAAGTCTACTTTGTAATGGTCCATGTTCTCAAAGCCTGGCTCTAGGGCCTCCACTGTGGAAGAGCTGGCAGCCTCGGTCACCCTGTGGGAGGGAGGAGTGGCAATGACAGGATAGAGGGAGAAAGACTTGAACCAATATATATGTAAGTTATGTGCAGTGGGGATTTAGATCATTCTGGAAAGAAAGGCCACTTACTTCTCAATGAGTGTTCTCGCATTCTAAAGGAATGAAAAAATAGAAAAATAACAGTTACTGTAAACACACCTATTTTTGCATTTGTGATATGGAATTCCCACTTACGTTAATGCACAGATTTTTATTGCAGCACTCATATTTGTAGCAGGTCCGTAAACCTAACCTTAAAAAACATGGGCCTTTCTACTCTACAATTTCACTAAGTTTCAGGTTTCCTTATCTTCCTTCACTGAGTTGAAGTGAAAAGAAGCATTGTTGATACCTCTAGCCAATCTAAATGAATTAAAAACGACTCACTTAAAAGATTTATTGAGATAAAACTGCTTGGTTTCTCCCTGATAGCTGGACGATTCACCAAGAATGATTTCTGAGAGCTGCAGCCTTGAGGCCGGCTGGTTGGGTGGGTGAGGGCATTCCTATGAGAGTACCTGTAAAAATGCGGCCATTTCAGGCTCCTCCATGGTGTGCAAGGCTGTCCCCACCAGTTTGGAGTTGGCCTCCACGTGTTCCCCGTAGGCCCGCACCAAGGAGCGGGTGTGCCCCGTCTTCTCCTCCTGCTCGTAAGTAATGCGCTGCAGCATGATCTTCCTGCGTTCCTCCAGTATGCTGTACATGCGATCAAACTTCTCACACAGGATCTGCTTCTGGGTCTTGCAGTTGTCCTTGAGGTGCAACAGTATAGATATTTGTCAAAGAGAAAAGACTTTTATGTGTATATATGTGCAGGATTATGAGTACCCCTAGGGGGAGGGGGGGCACTAAAAATGAGGTATTTTAGAGATTAATATATAAATGGCATTCTGTGGTGTTCTCTGTAATATATTGTAGGCAAACAGCTAGCACACTGATATGAAACTGCGCTCTAGAATTAAGGGTAGCTGCTTTAAAAATGTGCTTAAGTTTTTCTGTAAACACACCTCAATGTTTTTGCAGGTCTCCTCCAAGGCATTAATAAATTCTTGGATGTGGTCATTGACAGCAACCAGAGCATTAATCCCACCACTGAGTTCCACCTGTTGAAAGAATATGTTCATCATTTTGTGGGAACCAGGCCAGCACTTATTTTGACTAATGAGAAACTCTGTGAAATGCTAACTGGGAAAATGATGATACAAACTTGACTGTCCACTGACACAGGATCGGTGTCACCACGATTTGTATTACTATATTCTTATCCCTCGTGTAAGCACTTCACAAAATTCATATAATGACACACCGTAATTAGAATCTAACATTTCACTAACAAGACCACACAGCTCTAAAACTGAATTCAGTAAATCAGGCTGAGCTATCTAAGGATACTGTCATCTGCTTCCATGACAGCTTACCCAGCTTATGTAAAGTACACTCTAAAATACTGGCACCCTTGAACCTATAAAGTAAATGACACATGTAAGCTATGATAGGTTTATTTGCCATTTTAGTAGTTGGACACCCTCCCTTCGCTTCGCAAAGATAAATCAACTGAGTTGTCTTCTATAATGATTTATGAGATAGGTGAACATATTGAGGTGAGGGGATCTTATGTCTTGGTACTTGGTGGAGTTCACAATTCCATTTAACTTAACAAGAGCCCCAGGACCAGTGGATACAAACCACCCATGTAAGGTTAAACATTCACCACCATATTCCGCCATTGGTATGATGTCCTTTTCAATGTCCTTTCAGCATCTACTGTCGCCACCACTGGGTGTGCATGGCCAAAAAGCTCAGTTTTGTTCTCATCAGACCATACCACCTGGTTCTAATTGAAGCTAAGCATTGTTATGGTTATATACAGTAATAGTCTTATTTTAATCATGGGTGCCAATAATTTGTGAGGACACAGTACACTATATAGACCCTATTCTGATGCACTGACCCTGGATCAGCCTCAGGGCCTGGGTTGCAGAAGCAGTTTCTGAATTTATCTCTGGGGCCAGGAGGTACTCAGAACTACCCACCTTTTGCTGCTGGTACACATCATGCAGAGGTGCCACCTCACAGGTATTGTGTGCCCCAAACACCTTACAGAGGGAGCATGTGGGTACTTGGCAGGTCATGCAGTAGATGTTGACCTTCTCATCCTCATGCTCCTCACAGGTGGGCTGGCCTGTGGGCTTGGGTGGTGGCCTGGAGCTGAAGCCACAAAGCATTGTGGGTAGCAGTGAGTGGTCAATGTCAATTCCTTTGCTAGTTTTCATTCAACATTGCCCTTGTAGCTTAGTCATTTAGCCTGACTGGGCTCATTATCTTTCCAACAGTCTAGAGGGTATGAAGCACAGTCAAGCCCCATCCCCCCAGGGTCTCTGCATTAACTGTATACATCCTGTATTCTATGTGGTACATATAACAGGAAGCCTACCTGGCAGATTCTTGCTTGTAGATATCAATGATGTTCTCTACTAGGAGGTTTCGCTGTAGCCCGTAGACTCCATGGCGGTCCAGCACCACTTCATGTCGGCAGGAGGGGCACCGAAAGCGCCCCCCAGCGCCAACCATGTTACCCCGTGCCTGGAACAGAGATGGCTACATTTCTCACTCATCAAGCAGTTCTTTCCCATATGATTGAACTGGGTAATGTAAAGACAGGGAAAGCCTGTTACTTTGTGTTGGCTGCTCCTGCAACACAAATCAGACAGACAACTGCTGGATGGTAAACTCTGGTGCTACTTATTACCCAATCTCTGTTCTAATCATGAATTTCGTCATGCCCTGGACAGAGTACCTTGAAGCTCAGGCTACTGACCCCCCACTGCCGAGGAGAGGCCTTCACTCCCAGAAGGGGTTTATAAATACATAAAAACGGGTGGGTTTCCGTAAACAAGTGTGGGCCCCACTGGTGTGGCTTACAGACAGACACTGACAGAAAAGCCACAGTTGCTCTTCCTTCTCTCAGGAGAGATATCACGCAGAAAAGGAGAGAGGGGGCCTGAAATAGTCCACGCTGAAAGAAGAGTTCAGCTGCTCTGGTCAGACGGAGGTCTGGACCCTCACAGGCCTGAGTCACACAGGCAGGCAGGGATGCAGACACCTGTGGCAGAGACAGGATTGAGACCGGTTGTTTGTGTTTCAGAAGTGCATGTGCACACACAGAACTACTCAACAATACGGACTTATGTGCGGCACCCTTGGCCTCCTTGAAGCTCATATTCCTCTATCCTCTGCCACTCTTGTCTCTATTCCACAATGTTCCATCCCATCTAGCCCTTCCTCATCAGACGTAATTCATAGCAGAGTAGGGAGATGGTACTTAAAGAGGAATCATGGTGAGGGTGTCAGCATTTTCTGAGGAAGACTGAGCTGAGCAGGTGGAAAATGAAATAGCTGGTATGAGATGGCTGTTCGATCTCTCAGTATGCTATACAGTTAAATTATATCGTTTACTATATATAGCAGACAATTTACGTCTCCCATATACAAACAGCAGCCCCGATAACTAGCGACCCTGGGCCAGATCTGTGCCGATTCTGGCCAGAGTGATGCCAGGCTGGACTTGGCACACATCTGCTTGCTCTCTGCGAAAATGAGACAGGAAATTTCAGCCAGGACTCTTGACAAAAACCTAGCTGGTCAAAATGTTGTTAGTACTGCAGTCAATAAAACAGCTCATGGGAGCATGAAAGTGTGAGTGGGATATTTCTCTTTCCATGGCTAATAATTACTTGCTCATGACCAATGCTGGCTTTTGGGAGTAATCTCCAGTTTCTGCTCTAGGGACTGTAAATTAAACCAGAAGAGCAGGGGCGGGTTGGAACTGTGGCACTCAAAACAAATACCATGATGATGGAAGTTGATGCAAAAAAAGAGTAGCAGTCATTAAAGCTCAATCTGCTGTAGGTAACCTATGATTTTCTCAAAAGCCTCAACACCGGAACATTGGCTCCATTCTCCATTGTCTTTGCCACATGGACACAAAAGGTTCTTCAATGGAACTCCACAGCAGATATTTGGCCATGCACATGTGCTTGAACTGTGTCCCAATATAGCCAATGTAATCCACACACCTGTTTGGGATTCTAGTGCGGCTGTGTGGAGAAAGGCAACTCAAAGGGCAGTTAACAGGGCCCCCCTTTACCCCTTGGGCTGGATAAAATCCCCTGGATCTATGACTCTTTAGCAGCAAGATGTGGCCTAGAGAGATATTCTTCCCATCCCCTTTTGCACTTATTTATATATTTATTTATTCAGAAAAGCCAGAAGGGATCACAGTGCAGAAATGTCCATGGGGAGGGAATCAAACCCCCTACATAGAATTTATTGGACGGCGTGAGAGTCAGCCGCCCTGCGGACTGCACCACACATCTCTCCTCCCTGTTAAGAGAAAAGCACGCCAGACCAAAGTCCCCGGAAGAAAAACTTCACCAATCATTTAATAATTGGGGATCATGTATTATTCAAGATATCATAAAATATTAACGGCTAATCTTACCAATCAGAGAATTTAAATGGTTCAAGATGTTGCTGACACACAGAGTTGAACAAGACCCTGACTGATGTAGATCTGCAGTTCTAGGGCCAAGGCCACCATAATTCAATTTCACAATGAAAATTCAAGTAGGCTACTAGATACACAAAACACAATAATCATATGACAAGAAATACTAACTCAAGTGTCCACTATGAAGGTAACAGCACTGACTGTGTCAAATGTTTAAGTTTAAATCCAAACCGACACAAACACAAAGGCATACAAACAAACAATGAAAGGAAGGACAGGTCAGCGAACGCCTCACCTGGAAGAGATCATTGGCACACTTGCGGCAGAGGTTGTGCTGGCAGGGCAGAATGACCACAGGCTTTGTGAACACCTCCAGACAAATGGGGCATATCAGCTGGCGCTCTAGTGTGCCCAGAGCCTGGTCCCGGTGAAAGGGGCCCAGCTCCAGAGGCAGGGACATGTCCAGCCGATAGTGGAGAAACCGCAGCCGACAACGGTGCTCTCTGGTGTGTGTGCGCGCGTGTGTGCGTGTGCACGCAAGTGAGCAGTTCTGCGAGAGCAGCTCTGGAACCCCGTCAGGACCAGAGAAAAACGTTGTCAGCTCAGGTAGAGCTCCGGATCCCTCTTTGGGCACGCCCATTCGGGCCAGTGGGCCAAGCTTGCTGGAACAAGTGTGGGGGTAGTGTCAGGTTTCTGGCAGGCTCCCAGGGGCTGCCCCGGGCAGGCCATATTAAGAGACGGGTGGAATGCTGGTGCTCTTTCTCAGGTTACTTGCCCTCATTATCATTCAGGGCTTTAGAGAGGGTGAGCACATCAGCTCCCGGTGCAGCTGGACCACCGAAAGCCATGGTAAACACACACTGGCCAAACACACACAGGCACGCAACAAACAGACCAACACTTGATATTAACCTCTAAGCTGTGGTGGAAAGTGAATGCATCACCATCTGCCATACATGCATCCTTGGAGATGAAGCATGAAGCCGTTAATTATAATACGAGCAACTCAAAGTATGAGAAGTATGAAATAGCAAAACACGAGTCAATGTGGCCCTTCAGGATTTTCCAATGATTATTGTACAAAGGCCTCTAACTGACACGCCAACACAACCCTAAATAAAATTAAACAACCCTGGCTGTGCCAGTGCCAATTGTGTCATGTCTGCACCCTGTAGGGTGATACATAATTGGCCACATCATCACATAGAGACATAGTTTCTTTAGCAGGGTGTCTTCACCTTTGCGCAATTGAGGCTTTGCTGGTTAACAGGGCACCTGCGGTCCGTCTACTACATCCGCTGTGGAAAAAGTGCAGTTCTCCTCTGCAATGGCTATGCATCCCGTTTTGAGGACTGCAGTGTGAAAATAAGGGGCACGTGACTGCACGTGACTCTGCATTTATGGAGGATATAGCAGTGTTAATAGGGATTATCACAATTGCTGTAGTCAAAGCATGCCAGTCGTGGCTGACTGCACTGGACTCACGAGACAGCACAATAATGCAGGTGTTATTGGCAGATATGAGTGAGGCCTTTGATGCAGTTAATCATGCAACTCTGATGCTGTTTTTTTTGTGAGGTGAGTTCAGATCCTAGAAACATAGCGTCAACTCTTAACTACGTCCATGGAAGGACTCAAAGGGGGCTTCCCAAGACACAGCGACTGGACCCAAATAACCTCAGGAGTCCCTCAAGGAGGGGTTTTGTCCCCATACGTATTCATGCTCTACTGTATATGAGCTCCAGGAACACATTCCTTAATGACACTGGTTCTGTTGGATATGCAGACAACATCCTTCCATCAAGAAGCCTTGTTATCAACTCTCTTCCTTCAGATCAGACTATGCTGTTGGAAACCCAGCATCTGAACGAATGGACCCTGCAAAATGACATGACCATCATATAGACCCATGTATAGGCTTGAAAGTTGAAATGCTTAAAAATTGTATCTTGTTTTTTTTCTTACCGCTGTAAAGATGAGTGTATTTCACACTTGTTTATGCAAAACCTTCTTATAATAAATTAATGAATTATAATTGGTGAGAAAAGAAAAGGTAGATGGAAGCTATTATTAAAAAAATACATTTTTACACAAATGCACCAGAAAGGGTTTTTAAGCTTCAGAAACATTTATTTTACAACAGCAAATCAGATAAATTACTCATGTTTATTTTGGACACAGTAACTAACCATGCTAAAACATAAAACAAATACTATACTCATATTAACGTGTACTGTATGTGAAGGAGACCTTAACCATTAACTTCTGTGGAACAGACCGTTTAATGGCAACATCTAATTACATACCATTTAAACTACCGTCATTTATTAAAAACATAACAAAAATAAAATAAATAATGCATCATATTACCATATCACTATATTTGCACTATATAATCTTTTTTTAAATATTTATTTAAAGATTCTAAAAGAACATTTCTTGATCTGTAATCCAAGACAATTTGCCAAATACATTTTGCATTCAATCAAACATTGCATTTTTTTTCCAACATCTCAATGAAGCCACAGCAAGTATTTGAGGATTTGGGACAGGTATTCCACTTCAAATAATCACAGATGAGTAACACGACCAATCGAATCAAGGAAAAGAAAGGAAAGGCCGGGCACTGGGTCTCAGAATTAATAGCAATAAAAGGTTGCTTTATTTTTTTTGGTTTTAAAGACATACTGAACAAAGCAGGAAATTGTATGACAGAATGTTCATTGCTTTCATATGTTGCAATTCACTTATTGGCTAGTGGAAACAGTTTTTTAAATTTGACCAAAGAAATAGGAAGAAAAGCGCTATATGATTTTAATTTCACATGAAAAAAGCTTTCTCACGAGCAAAGATAAAAGGACTACGGTACCTTCATTGCATTCTATTTAGTGTATATGTCATTCTAATGTATATATGTGTTTATCTGTTTTAACAGCCCCTTCATGACTAAAGAATGACTTCCCCTTTTTTACGAACCTGCATTATGTGATTTGATGTTGATGATAAAACACACAAGCTATTGTAATGATACCTGATTGAAGACATCTAATAGCATGGGTTTCAGTTTAATACTGGTATGATTTTCAGTTTATTTACAGACTGGCCTTTTCAATCCCCTCTTCTATGACCACATAAGTGGCAGTTAAAAGCATGTCAACATTCTATTTGCAAAACACAAACTCAAATTGAATGAGAACACAAAAGACATTAATATTGATCCCTCCTTGTGGATGAAACACTAAAATGAAGGCTGGATTAAAGAACAATTTTGTCAATCATTCAGTATGCATTGTAAACAGCTTAAGTCTAATTTTCAGATCCCAGTACAAGACTCACATTGCACACTCCCCCCCCCCCCCGCCCCCCCCATTCCCCCCCCCACCAACCTCCACCCAAAACACACACCAGCAATGATTGTAATAATGTAATGATAGTATATATGATGAAGCGTCATAGCGAGAGTATTATTTTATCAAAAACTATTAAAAACACCCCGCTGCTCAAGAATATAGATGATGTTCTGATATACTTATCTTAAGTTATAGAATGCACAAACTTGATATGGAACATGCATTACCAGCACCTTACATGAGGAGGATAGCTCTGCATTTCATAAGCTGTTCTGTTCTTACGAGGACTCCAAAGGAAATGCATTAAATAAGATTGTTCTGGAGTACCACTGCTATTTCATCAAAGGTAAAGAAATCAAAGTCAATAATTTGTTTTGTGGAAGGAGCCTACCAGCTTTCCTTAAAGCTTGTCATTACTTTATCCATGCTATAGTGGTGAACTTTCACAGGCGCTCACCGACACAGATACACACTGGAATCTGTGCTTGGAGGACAAAACTGAGAGGAGCGAGGAGAGAAAAATAACAGCAGCACAAGCAAAGAACTGTTTCTACTGTCCACATCGATGCCCATATAGAGAAACAAAAACACACAAAGCAATCTCACCTAAACGCTGAATTTAGAGCAAGGTCTTAGGGTAGCTAGTGCTTTCCCACAGCCAGAAGACAATGAGCCTGCAATAATACAAATAAGTCCAAAAAGGATCACAACAATAAATTAATATAACACAGAAAGCAGTGCAAAACAACAGGTCTACAGTACCTTGACATTGCCTTACAACTAAACTCCATCTGTCAAATTACAGGCTAGTAGATTCCCTATTTGAACACTCATACCAAGAGTAAAATTATCAACAATAATTCAAGACACAACTCCAAAACATGGCAAATAATAGATACACAAATAATATTAAATATTTATTGCTCTGTGTTGCATCTTTCATGTAATGCAAACATGCTTCTAATTCCCTTTCACTCTCAATAAGTTTAAAATGGTTATTATTAGTCATCACTGTCTAATTTAAATGGCCATTGGGAGATATAAGAATTTAAAGACATTTTGGAAGAGGGGAAATGAAGAGACCATTTTGTAATTCGATTGTTACTGAACTGTCCCATACAGGGTGGCAACACAGACATTTTCATGGCAAACTGATTTGATCCATCTCCAGCAATAAGCTGTTAAGATAATATCTAATTACCTCATCCCAGGAAAAAGATGCAAGTCTGAACTGGATTGAAATCAGAAGATCTGATTAGGGAGTATGTGAATAGGGAACTCGCATGTCAGTCCCACAGACAGACGTGATGACTGGCTCAGATTGATCAGACAGGATTTCAACAGACCGACAGACAGGCAGGCAGCCAGACACACACACACACACACACACATTCCAATCACTAACCGATGCTTCACCAGGGGAACAGAATATCAGGAGTGATGGAGTTACTGTACTGATTCCAACATCAGAAGCTGGAAAAGTGCCACATAGACACATACTAACATACCATAATGCCTCCTACAGTATTTGATCAACCACACCTGGCAGGCAAACCTCCCCAGTACCATTTGAGACACAATGTGCTTTCCTATCACAAAAGCCTGTTTGTGGCAAACAGATCAAAACTACACTGTGCTCCGGTTCTATAGCTAAATTGGGTTAAACAGAGTGATGAACCACTAAAGAGTGTGATAATGACAAATTATTTATAAATATTTGTCTTTCATTGCTAGAATCAAGGAAATCTGAAGCTGGGTTAAAATGACTTTCCATAAAGAGATGGTGACAAGTAGGCTAGTCTTCTATGATACAGACATTCACCACCGCCTGTCCCCATCCCCGTCCCCATGTGTATAGGATAGGAAATTCTAGCAGGCTCTCATCATGAAACTAGAATCCTTTTGCTGACCTCATCTTAAAGAAGACATATGGTACTGCAGAATCCAGGTCAGTCTGAGAACCTACAGCTGTGGTGAACATAATATAAATAAGCCAGGCGCAAGGTGTCACCAATGTCAGGAAAACCAGTCTCAGTCTTAACAAACTGTCTCAAAAACCATACTCATGCCATTAAGACTTGGAAAATGGCTTGAACCGAAATGACACAGCTTTGAGGATATTGACAATGTTCTCTTGAGCAGGGAGTTCATATCCAATAACCAACTGCTGCATCTGTTACACCACTAAACTGAGCAAACATGAATTGGGAGAGAAAATTTCTTATGGCAAATGAACACTGAATATGTTTGATAGTGGCAAAGCAAAATGGGGATATACTAAAGCAATGGTGACTTGCTTCTATCAGCTAGGAGAACTCTATTTAAAACAGTTCTGCCTCAGTGATAAATTACAGTTTATTTAGATTATTTCCAATATTACCAGCTGCCTAAAGAAGAGGAACATTTAAAGAAGCTTATGAAGCTTCTGACCATCTGAACCGACCATTCTAAACTGTGCGTTCAATGACTTACGTAATTTAGACAAGTAGGAATATATTTCCAATAGGGAGAAAAAATAAATTAATAAAACTAAAACAACAGATAAGAAATAAGACTTGATATTCTGTAGGTATGATCTACAGCATTCATGGATTTGTTGATTTTAGCTACTGAAGGACTCTTGTTCCTTTTTTCTTACGGTGCAAAGCTCATGTAGAGAGGATGGCTAGACTATGGGGGTCACATGCAAAGGGGAAAAGATGCTGTGGGTTCCCACACACTACCCACACCTCATCACCACCATCATCATCAGTGGGGGGGGGGGGTTCACTCGGCAAACCACACCTGGCGTGGGTGTTCTAGGGTGTCAGAACATGAGCACTGTGCACATGCAGGTTGAGGAGTTCTCGTGACCAGTGCATTTCTAAGAAAGAATAAAAATAGAACACGAATGACAGTGGCCCATTCAAAGCACACACACAAAGGTGTGCATACAAATATACACACACAAATTAAATATACCTACATAAATATACATATCTATATATATGCATACATGTCTGTACACACATCCATACACACTTACTCGTGAGATATGAACATACATTTCGCACTTATGTACATGTAAAGGTAAACGCACAACTAAGATACATTAATATGAAAAAACCAAACCTAAACTGTTTGAACACTACATGCTACAAGACTATGCATAGGAGTGTGGGAGTGGTTTGCGGGGGGAGATGAGGGGGGTGGGGTCACGGGAGCAGTGGAGGTAAAAGGCCAAGAAACAAGAACGTGTTTCCCTTTCCCTAAACAAATATGCTGATGTCTGCTGCTTTCATGGCGGATAGAGATGTCTGTGAAAGCTCAGCTTGCATTCCGAACATCATATCTCTCCTTTCTCACTCGCTTGGCCCTCTCCTTCTCCAGTGTTGAAATGACCGTTTTTTTCACCCAATTCCTCTGTTCTTTTACTCTTCCCAGTGTTGGAAAGTGAGGGGAGCAGGAGGACGGAGGTCTAGTTGAAGCCGGTGTCGGTCCGGTAGCTGGCGTGGCTGTCGGCCGTCAGCTGGGTGGTCTCTGTGGCTGAGGAGGGCTGCATCATGATGGGCTCTCCTGCCTCTGTGGGGACAAACGTACACACAGGGAGGTCAGGAATACACAGAAACACACAACACACACCACACACACACACACACACACAACAGGACACATGCCACTGACAGTTTACACTATAGAAGTTTTCCATTCGAATCAAACTCATTTTGTTGACATTTCAATTATATTTGAATAGTTAAATACATTCCGGCAGCCCTACAAATCACACAAAACCAGTATCCATCTGGACAGTACAGACAGAAAACAAAGTCGGCAAAGCAATCATGGGTGTTTTCCTCTGCTCTAGTCAGCTATGTGGACAGACGCTACGCCTCACAGGCCAAACCACTCTTCTCGCATCAACAACAAATTCACTCTCAACGGGTTTCTCATCTGGTCCATATGTGCCTAATGTCTGACAGGCCGCGAGGGATTAGCCTGCGTGAGTATTAATTGTAGCTCTCCAGTGTGGCTGCAGGAGCTGTACACTGCCCCCTGGTGACAGCCAGAACAGACCGAAGGCGCTCATTAAACATTCACACCTTAACGGAACAGACAGAACCATCCTGAGACACTACGCAGCATTATGGCATTCTAAAAATATACACAATGGTACATCTCCCTCACTTTAAAAGATTTGCATATCCCAAAGATTTTGTAAATTCAAGATCTAAGATGTTCACAGACATTACGCTATATACATTTTACTTCCAATTACCACAAAAGGTTTTATGATAGCAAAGTAACTATTGTTAATGTATATATATATTGTTGGTATAATTAAAATGTGAGGTACTCAAAGGCTGAGCAAATTCTTTGCTGGGGTCAAGGACTATAGAATTTCTGCCTAATATGTCACTCTCATAGGTCACTGGCCACTGTATGGATGCTTGGAATATTTTCTTAATTAGTTAACAGTTCACAAATATAGGAAATTACATGCGTGTGATATCAAGCAACCATCTGCACATTGATTTTCTGCAGTTGTCGTGTTTCAATGTAAAGCCCTGTATCCATAAAACAGCTGTTCCACAGGAACACTCAGTACACCCAAAATAGCAGTTTTCAAATGTAGCAGGTCTCAAAGTGATGCTTATTCAGCGTGAAAAACGGAAGCTATTTAATGAGCCATTTTAAATGATTTCAGAGGGGCGGGGCGGAGAGGGAGAGCGGGTCGCAGGGCACTGGGGCCGTGCCTGAGCTTCGCTCCCCGGTGGGGCGAGCGGGCCTCACCTCTCTCGTCGGACTGGAGCTGGGCCTCCAGGTCCTCCGGGGACACGTAGAACTCGGGCTCCGGCTCCATGGGCGGCCGCGGTTTACACTTCCCACAGCAGCAGTTACAGCAGCAGCACAGACAGCAGCAGAAATAACAGCCTGTAGCCAGGCCGCAGAACACAAACAACGCCTGCAACAGGAGAGAAGAGGGAAAGAGTCATTACTGCTGGGATAAACAATGAACTCAAACGCTTACTGTATGTTTTGGCAACACTACACTAATGTGTGGTCATGCCCGCAAAGCATTCGGTATATGAATCTAAAGTTGAATTTTACAGAGAAATAGACTTCAGGTAAGGAAGAATAAAGGAGAAAAGAAGGGTAGAGTGGGGGGGGGCAGAGAGTGAGAGAGAGGGTAGATAAACGTACTGGCTACACCACGGTCTCTTTGGAGACAGAGCGACTTTAATATCACGTCAATGCTAATGAGGCATCGTGACTGGTCCATTTCCCACACTGCCGTGTGAACATGCCTCGTGTTTTCACACGAGAGGCCACGATATCTCAGTCAGCCCATCAGCAACCTCAACCAACCACTACCAAAGCAGGATGTTAGCTTGCATTTCGCTATAGAAGGGTCCGATTGTTCAGTGTAACTTGTGGTAACAACTTGACTAATTCATTCGGGGAACTATAAATTTTGCCTATTTCTCTGGTCTGGGGTTCTGCAATACCAGGCTACACACTATTCATACAGCACTTATGGATTCAAAAGCACAACATTCTTTATTATTGATTTACTATCTTGGTTAACCTTACATTACTCTGTGTGGTTTTACTGTATTGTTTGGTACATTCTGTGAAGCACTTTGAGCCAGACTGCAGTATGGAAGGTGCTTTACAAGAAAAGTTTGTTGGCAATTCTGTTAGTGCAGAATCACGATGTGACCATAAGAACGGCACAAATGATATCTAAACCTTGTGGCTGCGAGGTCTGGACTACTGCCATTTCTGCAGCACAGTGGGGGCGGAGCCCTTACCCCCGTACGCTCCTCGGAACGTGTGGAGGCCGCTCTTACCTTGGCCCACCAGCTGGACAGGACGAAGTAGGTGTTGACGTTCTCCTCGCCAAACTGCTCGGCCACGTACAGGCCCAGAGAGCCGTACTTGTCGTAGATGTTGCGCTTGGTGGGGTCGTTCAGGATGGCGTGGGCGTTGTTGATCTCCTTGAACTTGTCCGCCGCCTCCGGATTGTCTGGGTTCTTGTCAGGGTGGAACTTCAGTGCAAGTTTCCTGAAAAGGCGAGAAGGGGAGGAGGGAGGGTGGAGAGGGAGAGAAGGGATATCGAGAAGGGATAGCAAGTTTTATGCAACTACTGTAGCTCTGGCCTCTTTCACACATTGAAGGAAAATGAAGCAACACGCAAAGATTAAAGGTAACGAAGGTGTAAGTATTGAGGAGTGGTTTGCCGGTAGTTTGTACATTTCACTGACCTTGCAAAAAATACTACTAGAAAACATGTAGCCCATTAAAAACCAAACTAAAAGAACGAATGCTTTGGACCTCAAGGACCAAGACTGTAAACCTCATGCTCTAAGCCTGCCACATATCAAAGCCCTCTGCTTATTCCCTCAATACAGGGACCAAAAGCAGTAAAACCTTGAAATGCAACACAACTCACTGTCACCCTCTAGTGTATTCCAGTGGAGGAAAATCTGGGAAATCCACGGAAGCGCTCCTCCAAGCAAATCACCACAAGGGATATTTTCTCAGGTACAAGCAGAAATGTAACGCCTTTTCCTGCTGACTTTCTCACAAGGTGTCTCTCAAAATAGAGGTTTGCAACAAACGTTTCCTGATTAAATAAAGGTTAAATATAAAATACTTCCCACATAGATAATGGGGTAGCCACAGAAAAGTCAGTACTTTTCAGTGTCAAAGAAGGCCCAAGTGAAAGGGCAGATTGCAATATTAAATGTATAAACAATACAAGTACATTATTCTGGTATATATTTGTTACCAGAGCAGAGGGCAGTGTGTAAGTCTTAAAATAGGCACCGGGAACAAGGGAAGTACCCATCAGCACATGAACACCTCTGTCCAGTTCCCCAAAATGCTCTCCCTCTCTTGCCCTCTTTCTCTCTCTCCATCGCTCTGTGCATAAGCATTGGTTAGGCTTTGGTAGGGCAGAGCAGGATGGGTGTGGCTTCTCGGGCATGCTAACCTGTATGACTTCTTGATGTCATCTGTCGTGGCATTCTTGTCGACGCCAAGCACATGATAGAGGGTCTCTCCAGACGTGGAGAGCGAGCGTTGCCTCTGGTGTTCTGACATGGTGACTCACGTACTCGCCAGTCTGCAGAAAAGCATAGTGATGATGTCATCTGCGAGTGTGGGGTTTTTAAACCAGAAAAGCCACTTTCAAAATGTTGCCAAGTCATCTGCCCCAGAGGTTTATCAGCAAGTGTGGAAAAGGTCAACAGAGATTTCTAACAGATAGTACAGTGACACAGAGACAAACACGCAGACAAAAACAGAGAAACAATGAAATAAAATGGATGAGTAATGTACGCACACCGTAACAATAAAAGTGGCAGGGAGATAGAGACATGTTTCATTCAATTCTAATGAGGCCACTGCTGCAAAATAATACTAAAATTAAATAATAATATTATCTGTATTTCATATGTGAATATCACCTCTGTGGTGAGGGTACAACCATGCACCTTACACCATAAACAGGACCAAGATAAACTACCAGGGATCATTCTAAATAGTGTACACAATTTGTTGCAACTCTATTCTCAAAGGGATAGTTCACTTCCTGTTGTTTTTATTTGTTGGTATTATTTCATATTTAGTGTTTAGTTTCAACCAGCCCAGAAAATGTATTTGTTTGTAATCTAAAGCAAGCAAATGTGTAGGCCATTTCAAGTAACTCCAAAGCTGCTTGGACAGTAATAAAGGTTGTACTTTGTATTGCCTGATAATTATTTATAGAATCTTATTTTCAGTTGGGACCACTTCATATGGTTCATGTGACCTTAGAGACTGCTGCACTCAAAGAAAACAAGTGCCAACATGATAATAAAAGAGATATATATGTTTCTACCTGTGAATAAATTCTAGAAAAATAAAAGTGTTCGTATGTAATAATCAAGGTGTTCCTTGAAGTGTATTTTCTTGAAACCACACTTGCAAATGGCCCTATACCTGTCATTATAAAGCTTGCAGGCAAATCAAAATAGTACATACACTAAAACTTAAATAATATTGAAAAACAACACAAACTATAGATTTGACAATATGTTATGGCCATATATCAAAGGCAACAAACTAAAAATAAGTGTGGTTCAAATAGAATTGTAAGCCTTTTGTCTCCCTGCCCCCTATTAGGTCAGTGTGAGTGACACTCTCCCTGCATCTAATCTGACTGCACGCCAGAGGACATTATCAGATTAGCCACTTCCACTTCAGTGACTATGTGGCGGCTTTACTTCTGTGCTGGGGCCACCAGCAGCCACTGCAGGAGTGGCCCAATAACGTTTGCTGGAGAGAGCTGGTCTCAAACAGTGGCCTATAAGTCACCCCGTGTAGCCTGAGCAATCATAATGAGACAGGTCGCATTGTGTAGCCCAGGTAGGCTATTCGTAGTGGATAACACTGCCCTGTGTAGCATGGGTAATCAGAAGGACACAGGTTGTCCTGTGTAGCTTGTATAATCATAAAGGGACACACCCTGTGCCTGAGGGTTGAATTCACAAAAGAGGGGGCAATTGTGAGGGCTTCCTTATAATCACACAGAGCAAATATCAATGATAAAAATACATATAATGATTATTACCATAAAGAATGAAGTACAAAAACAATTTTTTTTAAAATAGACAGTTAGATTACATAGTTAGACAATAGATTACATCATTTTTGTGATTCAGGAATGAAAGTTCTATTGTTTATTCTGTTCAAAATGTTTTCTGTCGATCTTTAAATTGGATGAATTTGACGGTTATGATGTTGACCTAATAAGCTATTATATGCTGTGCACCCCGATTGGCATACTGGCTGTAAGCATGTGCACCGCTCATACAGGCACCCCATTTACACTGACAGCAGGTTACACGATCACGGATAATCTGGAATTATTATAAAAATTCAAAAGCGTTCAGATAGCATGAATGTAGCCTAACTGTGGCCTCCTATAATTTCTGGTGTGCTGTGAATAGGAAGGGAAGAGGTAGGACTATGAGGCCTGTCAGTGTACAATGACATGAGCAGTGAATATCTGAGTGTATTTTTCAATAAATGTAGGCTACTTGTATGCACGCCCAATCTAGGTCTTTTAAATCCCTGATTTGCAGCAATGCAGTGTTTTGTTGTTGAAAAAGAAGGGTTCTGGACAATAAATGGTCTAAATTACTGATATAGTTCAACCCTACAGTCTACATTTTTCAGTTATTTCAAGTGTCACAACAGCATTAAAATCATCACTGGTGACTGCCATCACTTTTGCATCAATAGGCACAAAATCAAGACTGACAAGTGATCAAACTGGTCTTTTCTGAAGATACTCAGTTTGTTGACAAGGTTGCAAAAGGCAAAACATGGGCCTAAAATAACATTTAGGCATTACAAGATGATCAAGGCTGCTACAAAACAATGCAAACACAATTAGGCTAGTTAGTTAGTTGTATTGGACAAGTTGATAAAGACCAAGTCTTACACTGTCAACGATTTCCATTTTGGTTCTTGATGAAAAGCAGTAATCTAACTTGACGAGTAATTCTAGGCTTATCCATTTGACCTATATTCCTACTACCCACACTGTTTTGCATAAAATATGGGTTAAAATTATGCCAGGCCCACATCCAATTACATTTACCAAAATTGTATATGTGATCATTTTTATACAGTAAGTGTCACATAGCCGTATATTAACATAAGGGATGCGCCAACCATCAGTGTCTGTTGATAATGAAAGAACAGATTTATTTGAAACATAAGTTAAAACAGACTATTAATGCCAGTGAAGAGTGATCTGGGTCAGACTTCTCTTCAGACAAGTTTACAGCCACGCGTTTTAGATTTAAAGATGTCCTCTCTACTCCCGAGTCATGACCAGACTGGAGCGGATCCAGTCTCTCATTAAGCCTGATTACTGACAGTTTCCCTGAGAATCATAGCCCTGCAATGCAGCCCTGGCCCCTGGCACCCCTTTGGCCCCACCCCCCCCTCTGCTGCACCATATGGACCAACTAAATCTTTTGCACCCCACCCCCCCAACCCATCTCTCTCCTCTTTCTTCTGTCTTTCTGTCTCTGTTTACACAGTAATTCCTGACTTGTTATTTTGTGTGAAATAAAATGCATGGGAAGACATTTTCCCAGCAGAATTCACAATCAGACCGTGTCATGGTCATTTTACATGACACCATGAAGCTCCTGGAGAGGCAGAAAGTCCTTTCTTCACTTTCTCTACCCACAAACAAATACTGTAGGGTGCCAGGGGGAAGGGGAGGGGAGAAGGACACAGAAGCGAAAAGAGAGGGAGGAGGGGAGTGTTTTGTCCTGACAGTGGCCTACGTTCTCTGACAGAGCTGTAGGAATCAGCTGCAGGAGCACTTCGGTTTCCATGACCGCCATTAGCGGCGTACGTTTGAATGAACGGGGCGGGCCTTCTAAATCCCAGACAGATGGCCCGGATTGTCGTGGCAAGGAAAAACAGGCCCAGAAAAAGGTGCAGTTCTCTTAGAACATGGCGTATTTATCGGCTTTGCTATGAACAGAGTCCGGCAGAATCACCAGCACAACCAGACCTACTCCCATCATGCAAAATTTACAAAGTATCAAGTATTTATGTGACATTTTGTGCAGCAGTGCAACATTTTTGTATTTTATAGATTATTTTAAATGAGCAACTTAAAGACGTGGAGATCCTTGGGTATCTCATGCTGCATAACACTGGCGGAATTCACCGACATTGGGCCCATACACGTCCACTCAGTAACTGAAAATGGCCAGTTAGGTTTTTGAGCCATCTGGCCCTTAGTTCATCAGTATGAGCCAGTTTCTTACACTCTGTGACATAAGAGGGCTTGATAACTGAAAAGAAATCAGACTGTGTGCAGCTGCATTCATGAAAACGGTAACTGAAAGAAATGCGGAATCTAACTGGAGAATAAATGCCCATCTAAACTACATTATTGTCTATATTGATTAATGCCATAATTGAAGAAATATTGAAGAAATTCTAATTTTGCTGAGAGCAATAAAACTGCTTGTTACAAACACTTAATTGCAGTTTAAGGATGACCTGTATAAACCCCCAGGTGAATAAAATTTCCCAAAAATTCCCATAGGACAAAGCACATAGCCTATGCTTCATGTTCAACTGTATTGAACTATGTACAGTCAGCAGACACACAATCGCATACTACAGAACAGCTGATTAAATTAGAGTTAGAATGCTACTTTGGAATAATAAAAATGCAGGTACCAAAATAATGGCTTACAAAAACAGAATATAGAAAAGCACTAGCAACTTTCAGTGCAGCAAAGGTTATTTATGAGGGGGGTGCGCTTTAACAAAGAGCATTGCTTAGATACCAAAAATAACCTACCATACACCTAATTCACAGATGCTGTCATTTTTCCATTCAAGCCTCAGAAATACCACTACCATGGTCTGTGTTATACACTAATTGCCTTCTCAGTTTCCATCAGTTTCATTTGCATGTGAATGTAGCAGCAACCTCTCAAGTGTGCTGTTTGAAATTTTGTTCGCGACATGCAAAATATTTTACTCTTATGGTAAACACTAAAATGTTTTTACTTTGTTATTGTCACCCTGACCAGCACCTACATTACTAGCTACCCATTAGCTTGCTAAAGGGCTGAACTTGCTAATTAAAGAAAACCTTTGCGGGTAACTAGCTGGGAAGCTAGTTGCATAATTTTGTATTTTGCCAAGCTAAATTAACTTGCTAGTAAGCAAGCACCTAATAAAGCTACAAATTTAAAGTTTTACAGCTTCGTTTCTTTCCCTAACATTTCACAGCCATTAAAGAAAAAAAGAGGTACTGCCCCCAATGACATCACCAAGTGCTGACAAGTGCTTTGGGCCCAGCTAACATGATAGGTCATAAATGTGTTTTAAAAGTTTTGTGAATATTAGATCTTAAAAATGTATAGTGTGTGGAACAAAATGTAGTACCAGATGCTCCTATCTCTAGAGCACAGGTGACAAACTCCAGCTCTGGAGGGCTGCAGTGTTTGCTGGTTTCTGGGGTGCACTGAGCATCAGTGGTTCATTTAAGTTATTGATTGGCTAAGGAATCACACACTCAAGGCCTTAATTGGTAGCTGATTGAGCAGAAACCACAAAAACCTGCAGACAGTGTGGTCCCCTTGGGATTCAGTTAGACACCCTGGCTCTAGAGCTTCTAGAAAGGAAAATTACTGCTTGTAATTCTGGATAACGGCTGGTTCTACTGAGTGTCAGTCAGCCTTATTTTAAAGGTCAAAGACTGAGGGGGGCTTAAATTCCCCCAAATTAAACCCCAAAAGAGGAGATCAGGACCTCTCATATAAAACAATTGACAACCGGTTTATTAGTAAATTACAGCCCTGGAAGTTGGCCAGACATGCCTGGTGTATAAACCTGGTCAGGCCCATAGACTATAAGGCTACGCGACTGACAAATGCGGCTAAATAGGTTGTATAAAAATATAATCTAGGTCCAGAGAAATACATTTTGTAGATGTACAAAATTTAGATGTAGCACCCTGGGAAGAGTTTTCTGAGAATAAATGAAAATTGGGTCCATCCTGTTCCTGGTTTCCCATAGCCCCAGCTATGCAGAAATCTCTGTGTGATCCTAGCAGAGCCGGGGCAGCTGGACATGGCAGCACTGTTTCCAGGCACAGGAGGGCTGTCAGCCTGCAACACTACCCAGGGTAACAGGAAAACACCCAGGTCCCCCCTGGCTGCTGTACCGACCAGATGTCCCACGCAGGCGCTGGATCCTGGCCGCTCTGCCCGACCCTCTCTGGCCCACATTTCACTGCATGTGCCTGGTTAGGACAAGCCAGGAGGGGAACAGAAAAGTTTCAAATGGCTGAAGAGGTTTACTGTGCCCTGGCAAAATAATCTGTACATAAGGGTGTTTCCACTGTACCGGGCAGGCTGTGTGTGAATGGCTGGATCGGGCTGTCTGCCTCTGTTACTGACATGCTCTTCTCCAGCCTACAGCAGTCTCTTAACAAGGGACATGTTGGAAAAGCAGACAAGAGGAACGCATTCATCCTTAAAGAGCAAGAGGCATCCATCCCTCAATGTCAGGTATCAGGGCATTCAGGGGATAGCGCAGGTTACTTTTGGGGCAGAACAGATTCAGACTGATGTACAAAAAAAAATTATATTTTTCAAAATATGTTTTAATATTAATAATTTTTTGCCAAATCATCACCTGGTTAGACAGCCGTAAATGAAAAACAAAATACCAAATGCTTGCTAACCTCCCTGAAATCCCTTTCTATTAATCCCTAGAAAGCATCAGGATTACAATGATTGCACAGGATGATGTAAAAAAACAGCCAAATCATTCTTCAGAGAGGAACCCCAGAACTTCATCATAGGGCAGCAGTAAATAGATGGAATCTCACAATGTAAAATAAATTACCAAATAATTTCATTGGGTTATCCAACTATCTCTGAGAGAAATAATTACAGACAATCCAATCCAATCACAGTTCCCCAATTTGAGTGTTCTCCTATTTCTCTAGAAACATACAGTACGATAAATACATAAAAAGTGAGGCAATAACATGATTCTATTAGAGTTGTTGCAGCTGCATATTTAATCTGCGACCACAGCACAAAATGCAGCCAGCCCAACATTCAGGCCATTTATCTCAGATCCTACAGTACAATGCCTCCATTTTGGTGGTAATTTCCTACACATTACATGGGACAGCTGCAGGCTTAGAGAAGTCTGAAAAACATCCCAGCAGGAAAACATATTGCTACTGCAGATGGTCGAGTGGCCTTTTCTGTCCAGAGAGTAAAATGCAGAAGAGACTAACCTTGTTCTGCTCCTAATTTTGGTGCAAGTGCACATGTAGGATATAAACATGCCTCATTTAATGCAGACAGTTGAGGCAGAAAAATGACACATATGCATGTCCTTTTGAATTAGAGCTGGGTAAGGAGGAGGGAGCAGCGAATCAGGCCACTTTATCACACTAAATTTCGTGGGTTTTTTTTGATGCATGTGACCACCTCCAGAGTGTGCATCCTGAACTCCCGAGGACCTTGTCCGCACCCCTCTTTTCCCTGAATGAATCATGTGCATCTCCTATCATAGAACATCTTCAGTGATAAACTGCCAGAAAGAGTTAAGGTCACTAATCTCAGAAGCTACTCTGGTGCCATTTTTTAAAAGAACCCACCCATACGGCCATTGCCACTGGTGTGTCATAGAGGTAATAAAACTTATTCAAAGACCTTTTCAAACAGTATTACAAAGTGTGCACTCCCAAGCATATGTACTCGGCCTACTATTCCCTTGCTCTTTCTAAAGGATTAGCCTAGGTCATATATACTGGAATCAAAGAAGAAGATACTTTCAATTTCCCTTTCTGACTGTTTCGATTTGGTTAGAATTTTACGGTTACAAATACTGAACAGGCAAGCATGTGGCATTATCTCAATCAGGTGCAGCTGTGGAGGAAAGCAGCAAACAAATCATTGCCAATGTGGGCAGGCATGTTTCCTTGACAAGGATGGCTTGAGATGGGAAAACGTAGGTTCAAACAGCATTGTTCCAGGAAAGTCGTTCACAGATTTACGACATGCAGCCCAACACTGTGCTTCCCTGCTGACAAGCATACGTACTACCTTATCGGCTTACGATGCTGTATACAAAAATACCATGAAAATAATGTATATTTATTATTTTGTGTCTGCTAATGCAGCCTTACTATACTGTAGCAGAATATTCTACTGTGTTAACAGTACCAGTTTATAAAAAGCAGGCAAACTTACTTAGTTTGCAAATTAACACGCAGATCTGCCCGAGCACTCCACAGGCTAGCCATATTTAGGGAAAGAACTTCCCCAATCTGCAAACATATAGGCTAGTAGCCTAGCCTAATGATGTTCACACCACCACATTAGACAATTTCTTGTTTGAGCAGGACTTGGTTGTACAGAATTTAACCATGAAAATATTTTTAAAAGCAGAAAGAAAGATTATGTTTAGACAGAATTATAAAAGTTGGTCAGCAGAGGAAATTCAACAGAAGGAAAAGAAGGGTCTGTTTCTGTCCTGTGTAACATAACATTTCTGATCAATAAAACGTGATAAGCCCCTAACTAGTAAATAGCTTAGAGCATTTAAACCTTTAAAAAAATAATTTAATTCTTTCCAGCTTCCCATTCTGGACAGAAATGCCCTGGGCTCCTTTTTTATCAAGTATCCCAGAACAGAGGTACTGGTCTAGATCACGTTTCTCTGGTCCATGTCCTAAACTTTCCCATTATGAAAAAGAAAAAAAAATTGATTGTACATTAGCTCAAATACAGACGCAGAAGTGCAAGTGTTGGATTCAAAATGCTAAATTCGTATTCAACTACTTAGGCTACATTATTTGAGGCATGCACTGGGTGCGCTTGCACCACTCTATACTATTATGATCAACCAGCATTCATTTTCGAAACAAGACCCTTATTATGGCCTGTTGGTTTGATATGCAAAAGTTGGATGTGAGAGGAAGAGAGTAGGGAGTGGTGACTGAGGAAAAGGGTGGTTTATTGGATGAGATCTTTATCACCATTTTCTTGCTCTTTACCAACTGCAGTGACTCAAGACAGAGATCAGTACTTTTTTCTATGAAAATTAAGGGAGGGAATGAGTGACCATCTTCCAGAATAATAATAATTGAATTAGTGAGCAACTTCTTACAAGGCTGAAGCTCACTGTCGCTCAGTATAGGCTACAAACAAGTTTGCCATTCATGAAAACAAGGGTACGGTGGATTTAAGGCTACCAGGGTTCTTTGGGTTAATGTGACAATGACACTCAACAAGCTACCAGTCATAAGCGAGAGATTTGACTCCCCTCTGAAGGGTGCTAGTTGTCTCCTGTAGTAGGCCTATGTGGAGGGTAGAAGCTAGGGTGTAAAACGGTAATTTGTTCATACAGCACTGATGGAGTGTACAGGCTCTGTTACAATGTTCCTGGTGTGCAGGAGCAGGAGGGAGAGAAGTAATTCAGGAGACACAATTAGCAGATTCAAATTGAAAAAAAAAAAGAAAAAAGAAAAAAAAAACTGCTGGGATAAATATAGTTCCAAAAGCTCACAGCTCTTGGTATTAACCTAAGTTAAGACACAGGCGTCTTGTAATAGGTGATGTAATGACCGCACAGTTATAAAAAAGGTTGTCAGAGAACCAAGATAACTTATATGATTATAAGGTCATAAGATAACCTTAGGTAGGTTATACCAAGATAGGTTATAAGATCCAAAGGTCAAAACAGTTAGGCTACATCAGTTACAAACAGGTTACATAATATCTAAGATTCATATAGACAGGAGTGGAAACCACATTTTCTCATGATCTGATGAAGGTCCACTGGCTGAAAGCTTAGCACTATTAAAGCCAACTTGCAATTCATCCCAGTGTGCCCAAGTTGTTTTCTTTATAAAACATCTGAAAATGCATAACAGGAAACAATGTCTGAACATGAAAGCATGTATTAATGAGTATCCCCTGATACCCTATCAGTTTACAGAGAGGTATTCCCCACTAAGAATCAATATCATACAATGTGATCACAAAGCTACGACCTCATGGACAAACACAGCTGCTCACAGGCTTCACCACTCCAAAACCAAAGCAAACATGTGCTGTCATTAAGAATGACAATGACCACATCACATACAGAGCCTGTCCAGGAAACAAAAAAATAAAGGAAAAAAAACTTATTACAATTTGGGAGCAAACTGACCCGACAGCCAGTCTTATTAACATGCTTGAAATAAATTTTAAACGATTGACTAAATCATGGGAAAAGACATGAAGGGCTGAGACCCCTTCATTTCCCATTTCAAACACACTTCATCATATAGGCTACCCGGCCTTCAGTACTACATTCAAGAATGGGACCACTGACGTTCCTTATATTTTTGTTGAATTATAAGGTTATTACCATTGTACAGAGGTAATCCTTTAACAACCCTAAGCATTACTCAAGTTTGCCATCCAAACCCTTCTTCTTGCCTCTCCTGTTCCAAAACATCCATTTAAGACATTGCAGCAAAAATAAATCCTACAAAACAATCAATTTGACAGAAGACAGATTTTCCAGTATTAAACCTTACATATTGGTAATGTGACTACACACTAATGTCAAAATGAACTAATCAAAGCTTATCAAAGTCTGTGGTGGGCTCTTAAACCCACTGGCAGGAGATGGCTATTTAACCACAGCACTCAAATTAATTAGCTAATGGTAGACACAAATCAATTGTCACCTTTGCTTGAACAACACATGCACTGTGGAATGTGGAACATTCTGCATAGTATTGCTGATGTGTATAGATCCTAAAATGAATGTTCCGTTTCCGTAAATGTCAAAATTTGACTGTTACACTTTGGAAGCAGCGTTACTGAGACTTAAAAAGGCCGCTACAGATTTAAGAATCATTCAGCTCAAAGTGGTCAGCATACTCTAGACAGGATTAAGCATTTTCGAAAACCATGTACAGACCATCTGGGTGGTGTGTTCTTTGCAAGTTAAGCCAAAACCCTTCTCTGGGTTGGATTTTAACTTATTTCATGAAAGAAAATGCATTAAACTTGTTGTGCTCCAATTAGATAAGTCAAACATAGACTACTGATCATTTCTGTTAAATTAACTCTAGAAACCTTTTAAACTACTAAAGTAAGAACATTTTTTTCATGATACTGTTCAGTTACTGAGTCTTTGAATATTTAAAAACTGTGAAAACAAATTTCCCCTGAGGGACAATAAAGTATTGTCTTGTTGAACCCCTGGAAGTGTCTAATGATGAGATTCAGCACAATAAACCTCTGAGAGAGGGGAAAAGGAATGTTTATTTCAGACCAATTTAACATTACAATGAAAATGAAAACAAGGAACTGGTTAAGCCTTCACAACATGGTGCAGATTGCACACAGTCCACTGACAACTTCCAACCATCCCACCTGCTATGACCTGCTCAAAACAGAGAGGAAGGCCTATTGTAAAAATCCACATACTGGCAACCAGTTACTTTGCACCCAACATTAAGAAAACAGTACATTTACTTGACATGTCACAAACACATTCTGTTCTATCTAGTCATAACACCAGTTTGTGAGCTTTCAACTTTATAAGCAATCTAGCATAACCAAAACTAGACTGGAATAAAAACAAGAGAGGCCTCTGAAATACTCACATCTGACAATAATATTAAACTGAATTTAGAAAGGCTCAAATTTACAAACAGCATTGCAAAATAAATAAACAAATCGTAAGACAGGCAGCGGGACAACGGAGGCAAGGACCACAGGGAATGGTGCCTGGCAGAACTTCTCATTAGCAGAATAACAATGAACGGGAAACTCGGGTCCAGGAGAAAGATGGACTTTGTTCAGACCCTGGTCAGCATTCACAAGGCTAATAAAATACTCTGAGATTGAAAATATAACTAAAAATGGCCAGTGACAGTGATGAGTGGTCACAGCTGGTCAATATTGGACCACATAATATGATGTCATGGTGACATCATGGCTGAGCACAACCTCTTCTCCAACTCGTTGACTCACCCTTCACTGACTCCTAGCCTTGCTAGTCATCTCTTCTTCAAACTCAAGAAACTGAAGCAAGCCCTCTCTCACACAAGAGAGGGCTTGCTTCAATCTATCACAACCAGGCCACAACACTCAACAACCACTGTAATAAATCAATGACAATTAGTAGATTTATTAAAGATTAAATGGGTATTGAAAAAGAAAAAACTAGAAGCAAAAGTCAAACGTTTGCACACAGATGATGGTGACAACCCTTTTTAAGTCTCACAATTTTATACAGCTTTTTCTGTGGGCTACTAGCTTATAACAGCAAGACAATTTATCTGAATAAATAATAATTTAGCAATAAGGTGTGTTTTATGCGAGAAGACAATGGGAAATTGAGTTCACTTGCTTTTTGCGGGGATTTGAGCAAAATATCACCAGATGAACAAATATAAAAGAACATTTAGCTGAACATCTAGAACATCTAGCTACATGGAGTTAGAAACGTATACATGAGATGGCGACTACATCCCCCACACTGTTACCTGTTCACTTCTGTGAAGCTGTACCCTCCTAGAGTATCAAGAGAATAATCAGGGGTGGTTACTTAGCAATGCGTTCTACTTGCAAAAATGCAATAGCGAAACAAGATACAAACATATTGCTACATTACTACATATAGCGTAATTACAGGCGCTAAGATCTTTACTGAAGAAAGCGTAACCTCGTTTGTATGGGCATAAAGCCAGTTTTGAAATGAGATGCACGGCCTAAGATCCGGATCTGGTAATACCACGCATAACCAAAATCACGAAAAAGAGCTTGGACTGAAAGGGATAGAATGAACGTGCAAAATAAATCACAGCGCAATCCGATTTCCTGGCTGTGTATATGCGCATTGGAAATTGGTGTAAAGAAACATTTATTTTTAATTTTTTTAAAGCAAATAATTCGCTGGATGGGTGAATACAACGCGAACGACACAATATAGGCTATACCCGGCATCAGTGAGGTGTCATTTTAAACCAATGAGGTTAGCTCGCTAGCTCGGTGGGAGAATGCGTCCCGCACTACAACACGATCACGAACAGATTTTAAAAGAACAGCGATAATCAGGCCAAAAAACTAACGACTGTACCCTGGATGTAATTTTACATTGGGTTATTTAAAACCCGCTAGTCAGGCTTGGATTTAAGCGCCTAATCTCTGCACTGCATCAAGAGCAGCACATACAGCATCCATATTGGTTAGCCTGCTACCTAGCTAGCTCCAGGCACGGCCAGCATAAAGTCAGCAGTAATCCAAGGACAGGGAAATGGCTATTTGCATGGCAGGGAGAACATATTTCACATTTCTTAGTTCATTTGCAACCGCTGGGCTCTTACCGTCTTGTCGAGTTCAGCAGGTAGTGGACTCGATGGGTTTTCAATTCAGTTTTGTGAACTATACCTGATTACGATCGCATCCCAAGAAACGGCACACACTCGTATACCAAGCTACACACACAAGCAGCCGCATCAGCGCTCTCTCTCCCGTTAGTCGCGAATTGACGTGCGCGCACCCCGGAATGAGAAAGTGGGAGGAACGGGGAAAGCCCGAATGACGAAAGCATACACCAGATATGGACAGATGGGATTAAAAAGAATAACAGCCCTTAATATGTAAAGAGGCGTTAGTGGTCGTCTGAACACGTTTGCATCGATAAACGAATCGAATTTTCAAATAGCCATTAGCCTCTGTTTACTCATCCATAGCTATACAGGTTACAGGAATTAAACAGGAAAGCTAGCCTATACATATGAAGCAAATTTACGTAGTTAACAATAATCAGTAAAGGAATGATTCGGACTGATATTAAGCTTGATACGTACAATGGAAACAAGCGACACAAACCTTTTGGTGCACTACATGGATTTTTATTCATTAAGAAACTGTTTTCTCAGCCAAAGAATAATATTTTTGGTATACATTAGTAAATGTGGTTCTGCAATTTGTAAAACTCGTTAACATAAATAATATTAAACATTAAAAATTAAATACATTGTCTCCAATTCTGGGAAGTTTTATCTAATGTAACCACAATGCTTCAAATGTTTTGCAGCAATCTCAATTTGGGGTGTGGAAAGATATCATATTGTATTTTATCATATAATGGTTACTTCCTGCAACCATTTGAAAGGACTCCTGCACACTGTCTGCTACTACCAAATACATTTATTAAATTGCAAAATTTTGGTCATTTAGTCTTTCTTTTTTCGCAACTTATATGTTACATTTCAATAAATGTTGATTTACAAGAATTTCAACATTACTTAATTACTTATTAAATGATTAATTAAATGAATTTACATGGTTATTTGAGATAAGATGGATATTTAAAAGTGTCATAACACTGAGCTCCGGGGACAAAATGTGAAAACCACAAATTTTAGTACTTGTAAACTGATGCCACATATCAGACAAACAATTTAGTGTTGTAGTTCTTTCAGTTTATATAAATTTGGATGATGCAAGCAAAATGGACAGTCTCTCTCCCCCCCCCCCCCCGCCCCATATTATTTCAGTTTTAGTTTTAAGGTTTTGATTATTATTGGGTCGTATTATTATTATTATTATTATTATTATTATTATTATTATAATTAACAGTAACAATAATTTTACTGTTTATAATAATAATAACATTAACAACAACAACTAAAATAATAATAATAATAATAATAATAATAATAAATAATATAATAATAATAATAATATGTGTTCACAATTATAGACATAAAACCTTTCGTCACAACTATAAACATGAATCCTGTATTAAAAGAAATCCTTCATTTTCCTAAAAACTGTCTGGGCCGAATGTACACGGAAACTGAATTAATATATACATAACAAAACTTAAAGTGAACTATCTTAAGTCGTCTTGGATAATAGCATCTGCCAGTCAAACAAGCTAAATTCAGTCATTTTCTTTCTCCAAAAGTATTATTGAATTAGACAGTAGTTGTACATTTAAAAAATTAAAAATAAACACACGAAAACACGCGTTTATCTCACATACAATTCTGTAGTTTTAATACTGTATACTGTACATCTCAATCATAGTACTGCCGAGGAAAGTAACATAAAAAGCATTGGTCATATCGCGTCATTTCCTAGCCAATCATCTTGAAACTCCAGTGAAATGTCGTTTAGTTCAGAAAGAAGGGTCTCGCGAGATTGTCCCTATTGCGGCCCTGTACTGATAGATGCTGTAGAAGACCAAGTATTTTCAGGTATCTCTTTTGTAATTGTATAGTTGATTAAAAACGTTAATTAAGAGAAATATTCCCATATGCTTAACACACTTATATTTTAAATCTAGCTGTTGTCATCAAATGTATCCAGGTATAACTAGGTGGCTTGCTATCTTTGTTGTTATGGGTTGCTAGCTAGCAAATGTAGCAGCAGCCTGCAGCCAGTCAGCTAACGTGAGCTAGCTAATGTTGTATGATCAGGTTGCAATGTTTTGGTTGATCATGTGAAACGCTTCAGTGAGGTATGTAACGTTTATCTATGCTATTGAATTTCATTCGCCGTTAAATTGTATTTAGCTAGCTATATGCAACGAACCATTAAGTAAAGTTTGTTGTAACTAGCGAAACACCAAGTAAATTAACTGGCTTTAACGTAACTTGCTAACCCTTACTTAATTTCTACCTGGAATTAGCTTGGCAGGCAAACCGCTAACTAGCTAGTTCCAGGTAAAGTCAACCAAAGGTGATCAAAGTTACGTTTGAAGCCAGCAAATTGGTGAATGACAACGTTGTCTATTAACTAGGCAGGCGGACGTCCACACAGTACTTGACGATGTATCTCATTGGCTGATGATGTTAGCCATCTTGCCTTCCCATACGGGTTGACAACAAACTAGCTATAGCTATATTGACCTGCCAGAGTTGGCATGCGTAGTTAGATGTTCGGTAACTGCTACTAGAAAAACACGACCGATGTTTTATCCAATTTCTTCGCAGACTATTCATTATGAGTTATGCCGAAAAGCCGGAGGACATCACGAAAGATGAGTGGATGGACAAGCTCAATAATGTGCATATACAGAGAGCTGACATGAACCGACTCATCATGAATTATCTGGTGACAGGTAGCTAAATATTTTTCAGAATTACAAATGAACATGGACTTCTTTGTGTTTTTTAAATAATAATAATTATTATTATTATATATATATTATTATTGTTTTTTTTTTTTTTTTTACTAAACAGTCTAACCCGAGAAGCCTCAAGTTTGCTGTGTGTTTTACATTTTCAGAAGGTTTTAAAGAAGCTGCAGAAAAATTCAGAATGGAATCGGGAATTGAACCCAGTGTGGACCTTGACTCACTGGACGAGAGAATAAAGATCCGGGAGATGATTCTTAAAGGGCAGATTCAGGAGGCCATTGCCCTAATCAACAGCCTCCACCCAGAACTGCTGGATACAAATCGTTATCTTTACTTCCATCTGCAGGTGAAGGCTGGTAGCTCTGGCTCCTTAATGACTCCCTAAAAATGGCTTTTGAAAAACAAAATGGCACACACACTGCACCTTAATCAAGAAGTGTATTCTTTATTTTGTCCTTTTTGAAATTTCTTTCCATACCTCCTCCACTTCCCATTCTTCCACCATTGCTGTTTACCTCTTTCCTCATTCCCTTCTTTATTTCTCACTGGCATCCATGTTCCCCTCCTCCTCTCCCCCCACACTCTTCCTCTTTTCCCTCCACCCTGCAGCAGCAGCACCTGATCGAGCTGATCCGACTGCGGGAGACAGAAGCAGCGCTTGAGTTTGCGCAGACGCAGCTGGCGGAGCAGGGGGAGGAGAGCCGAGAATGCCTGACAGAAATGGAGCGCACGCTAGCACTGCTGGCCTTCGACAACCCTGAGGAATCGCCCTTTGGAGACCTGCTCAACATGATGCAGAGACAGAAGGTGATAGAAAACAAGCATGGAACAAAGGCTGGGGGAGTGACACAATTTGGTTAAGTCTAATACTGTGCACTTAATACAGGAATATAAGTACTGAAAAGTTTTTGTTTTAAAAAGTTATTTAATATGAGGGTATAAGTCCTTTAGGGTTATGTGATTATTTCCTAGTGGGTATTTAACCAAGTACCTGAGGCATTTTTTAAAAGTGTTAGGAAACAGCAAAGTCAAAATGAAATCAGGAATGGCAATCATGTGGTCCAAGCAGCATATGGCTGAAATTTGATTGGCTTATGGTGGCCATATTTTTTGAGCATGTTCCTTGTAGACTTTAGAAGTTATTATCATTTGTTTGTTATAGCGCATACTATTGATGGAATTACACCAAACTTTGCAGACTTATGCCTAATGGCCAGTCGATGCCATTTATTAAGTATTGCATTCATTGGGTAGTTCCTTCACAAGTTAGAACTCATTTTATCAAGAGGCCACACCTATAAAATTCATTTGCTTACTGCGGCCATGTACTTTAACACAGAAACTTTTATTATGCTGGGATTTTAGATCTTCTTGAATAGAGTGATCTGTCTGTGAATTATCAAAATTTTAAGGTTCCATAATCAATATGGAAATAATAGACATGCTGATAATTCATTGCCTGAAGGTGGCCATCTTGTTTAAGCAATCAACTTGTTTATGTAGACTTGTATAGGACCTTTGACCAACATGAAGCATATAAAATATCAACTTATTTGGCCAGCTGGTTTAGGAGTTGTGACCATGTGTTTGCTATTGCGCCACCTATTGATGGATATTACACCAAACTTGTTTGGCTTAAGAATGCAGTGTGTTCATTCACATTTAGAAGTATTTTACATGGGTAGGGATGTCAGACAAATTGTTCCAAATAAAGACTTGCATCAATTAAATGTTAGACAACACAAAGGTTGTGAAGTGTTGTGTAAAAATCTCAAACAGATTTTGGGATGTTCTATGACTGCATTTGTAATAAATTTTGCGTAATTTATTCCTGTGTATGCATGTCTTGTGCACAGTGAATGTAAAGTATAGTGTACGTTTGTATTGCTTAACAAACACAGTTGGGCCTGACACAGGTTACTCTGAACACATGTACGTTTATACAGTTATTAATTGGAGAAAGTTTAATAAATTTTTTGAGCACCTTGTTCAAAGGCAAATTGCCATGCTCTACAAAGAGTTTAACTGTAGCCTTGTTTTTACGTACATATTTAGTTTTCTTACTTCTAGCTCACATTAACTTGTGGCTTTTGAGAAATATACCAGGCACTATTGGGATTAACAAATTTATTGAATTTTCATAAACATTGCTGGAAAGATGATCACCACTGAAATGAATAACCTTGTGAATTTCTAATTGTAATGTATTTTTCTTGAGACCTTTAAAAAGTATTAAAATGTACTACTTTTTATCTTTATGGTAAGTACGTGGCATGTCATGACAAGTATGAACTACCAGAAGTTGTTTGGTTCTTTAAACATATATCATGCTTAGGATATAACCCCCCCTAGTTGCATATTTCCACAGACTCAGACATCTGGTCATGATCTACAGCTTCAGTCTTACCTTACTGGTGATGGTATGTACTATTATGCACATACTTGATTTATTTTCTTTCCTCTAGGTTTGGAGTGAGGTGAACCAGGCTGTGCTAGATTATGAAAACAGAGAGTCTACGCCGAAACTTGCAAAACTGCTTAAACTGCTACTGTGGGCTCAAAATGAACTTGACCAGAAGAAAGTCAAGTACCCTAAAATGACTGACCTCAGCAAGGGAACGATTGAGGATCCTAAATGATCTGAAGACTGGTACAAGTGCACTGTGGGGACAACCATAAGGACACCTTTCTTCCTATTTATAATCAGTCGGGGACTGAACCATATACATACATATGTTTTGTTGCTTAAGAGAGATTTTAATTCCTTTGTTGTGTAAAATTGTAGGCCTATGGTTGAATTTTTAAGTGAAGACAGGAGGTTTTACTAATTAAAACTACTGTTTATTATATTTATAGATGACTCAATAGTAACTTCACTTTTTGTATTATAATTGTTTCGCAGTGTAATTTTGCCACCAATTTCATGTCGGCTGGAAAAGGGTAAGGATGAAAATATGCAAAAACACTATGGAGTATTTTAAGCTTAAATTAGACCCTGTGGTTAGGGGTACTACATTAGTTATGCTTTCATTATTCTGCCTCTGTAGGATCAATGTGTCATGTGATGTGAATGGCAGTAGCTTTAGTCTCTCACATTGGTCAAAAAAGCATGGTGGGGAGGGCAAAATTATGCCATTTGTTCAACTTTGACCTCACATAATCAAGTTAGCTTTTTGCTGAACAAAAGCATGCAGAATTAATCTTTTTGTAATATTTGTTATGAGGGGTACAGTGGAACTGCTTATACCCTGTGAATGTTCATAAGTTGTCAGTGCTTTGCAATATTTGTTTTTAAATTGTTTTATACAGCCGTTTATTAACTTTCAAATATAAAGTCTATAGACAATGTGATTGCTGAGAATGTAAAGACAAACAGCTACAGTAATTAAGGTTTTTTTTTTCCTGGCAGATTTACAGGTATGAAATAAAGGGTACTTTTGACAAAAAAAGTATGTGTGGAGATTATTTAAAGCAATTTGTTAGAACTGTCATGCTACTTTTAATTAGACGTGTATCCACGGAATACAGAAGTAGGCAAATTTTATTTAAAGTTATCACGAGGACTGAGATTTATTTATTTATTATACATTATTGTTGGCTACAGACATGACTGCAGACTTTTGTGCCACAGGGTGCCTCCGCATATATTTCAAGCAGGTAACCTCTAGGTAAGCATGGAACCAGACACTTCGGACTAATCGCAAGCATTAATGGCATTCCTCTGCAGTGGAAGGACAGAAGAGAAGCAGGTTTTGAGTCTGACCGACGTTGCAAGCTTGTTGCGATTAAAGGAAAGATATTGTGCATCCTTTATAGACGAAGGATTCCGAAGGTTATGGATACATCATTTGTTTAACGGTATTCGTTCTCTTGACAATAGTCTACATCTTGACGTTAGTTTTTGACGCTAATGTAGCAGAATCAGTAGCGAATATTTTGCCAGGACAGTAATTACCTTGCACAGACATGGTGAATGAATTTTTCATCTTTCATAGGGCAATACAAGGTGGTGTAAGACCTACCTTTTCTGTCTCGCTCGTGTTTTTGAAGCGGCTAAATTATTTGACTTCCTGATTTAACCTAACGTTGGCAGGAAGAACTGCGTGGCTGAAAAAAACTGACACGTGGATCAACACTCCCAGTACCAGGAAAATACAGGCTTGAAGTTGACTGTTTGTAGTATAGGCTATACGCCCATGCTTGCTTTACCTGAACCGCAGAAGGTGTAGCTAGCTAACGTTAGCCATTTAGCTGAAAAGATATGATACTGTATGGCCTAGAGAACAAATCATCAATATCATCCACAAGACGTCCTCGAACTGCTGAATTTTAGCCTGAAGGGTTAACTGATCGCAAACAGAAGCACTTCTCATTGAATGGCAATTTTACAAAAACATGGAAAGAACTCCAATCTGGATTTGGCAAATCTCAAAGATAACCCCCCAGACAATTTTGGTGCACTTGGATCTCAGAAGAAGTGGGGAGAATCCAATTCGAACTGGTCGAGGTAAGCACAAGTTAATTACGTTAGCTAGCTAGCTAGCTAGCTATCGTTAATTCAATGCCTTTTTCTTGTATAACACAATAATGCTCTGATGGTTAGTGTTATCAGGATGCAAAGCGATTATATCTACAGCACTTGGCTCCTACGCGCAGCTAGCCACCCCAACTTTGATGGTAATTAGGGTAAGTTGCTGAATAACAGCTCGGTAGCAAGTCTCTTTTTATTTTATTTTATACAGGGAGACGGTCAGCATCTAGCTTACATCATTCGTTGCCACGTTAAACATAAAGCCTATTCTAGAGGTTATATTCGCTAGGCAATAACGTTTCTTCGTTAAATTTCATTATAATAAATATTGTCAAACCATATGTACTTGCTAATATTTTCCATATGAGATAACATGGCTTTACCATTTAACCACACAACTAGCTAAAAAATAATCACAACGATTATTCGTAGAAGGAAATAGTTATTCAGCCTATATTGGCTGACGTTTGCTAGTTGAGTACTCTTTAGCACTCAACTCTGTGACCAGAGTTTTCTACTGTAGCTGTGATCCACAAATAAAAATGGATATCGCGTTATACTGGTAGGTACAGTAACGCCAACACGTTTTTAAACGTACCTATAGACTAGGAAATCTCCTACCAACTTGCTACCTACCAACTCCTGTAATATTATAGCATATATGATTTAGGTAATTTGCTTGTATTTCCCGTACCCAACTACAGGAATTGAATGAATATTTGAGGAACGATAACAACTAGCACTTCTGCCAGTTGATCTAAATCAGTAAATGTGCAGCTATGTAACGTTACGTGTGTCCGAAGGATTTATTTTTTAAGGACAGGTAGCTATGAAGTGACGTTTGCTGACGTGAACATAATTGAAATATCTAATTCTGAAAGTTGATGAAGTTATGCAATTGTTGTAATGACCATCACATGAAGCCTGTTACGCAATTCTGCACACATTAATACATACAAATCATCCATAAACCCACAAAAAAGGCCTACTGAACTTGAGCATCACTTGTATTACTGCAAAATCTGTATTACCTGTGTAAGAGGGATTTTACAAGTCTTAATAATTAAGATGTCTTCGTAGTATTAATTACGATTATGTATGAATTGCTTTATGAATAAACCATGGGTCAGCTATTGTATATTTTCTTTACTATATGTGTCTTCTTAAAAAATCAAGTCTAGGGGAAAGCTTGATTTGCCAAGGAATTAGTATAAAAGCCTTGTAATGACCATTCACTGTTTGCTGACTGACTGATTTGATTTTTCACCCTTGGTGAACTTTAATTGAACATCCCAGTATTGCGGCTTGTATAATATCCCATGTGTTTCATATTGATGAGGATTTTAACCAGGCTGCTTGCATTTTCTGCTTTGTGGAGCTCAGAGTACTGACATATTGTACTCTCTTTTTCTAGACCAGCAGCGCGGATATGGACGGTGGTTCTCTTGTTCGGGACCTGCCTGCTGTACTGTGCTCGGGTCGCCATGCCGATCTGCGCTGTCAACATGGCGGACCAGTTCAAATGGAGCAAGAGCGAGTCGGGCATGGTGCTGGGCAGCTTCTTCTGGGGCTACTGCTTTACCCAGGTCCTTGGGGGCTATGTCAGTGACAGGTGAGGCTAAAAGACTCACTCTTCCATCCTCTGTTAAGCTCTTCCCTCAAGAGTGTGGAACCTAACCTTCTCATCGAAATCTTCTCAGGTTCAGCAAAAAGTGTATTTTTGTTGTGTGTTGCGGTTTATACGTGACTAAGCATTCCAGGACACGTGGATGTTTCTGCAAGAGTATGCCGTTATAATTACTATTTATTGTTTAGGCTATATAACACTAAATAAACCCTGCATAGGGTTGTGCTTCCAAAATGTGCCCCTATCATTTTTTTATTGGCTTTAAAGAGGTATGACTGCACCTGGCATATGCAGTATGATCTGCTCTGGTTGTGTCATGTTTCACAATAGAAATTTTCTTGTCCTGTCATCAGCAGTGTTAAAAGTGTATAACTGGGGGTAAAGTGGTACATTTGTTTTTTTACAAACTACAAGAAATTAAATGGAAACGAATGTCCTTGATTGCAGAAAGGATTAAATGTGCTTCTGTATCCAGTTATAAGAGAATGCGATCTCAGAAGAAATCCTATGATGTCAATATTTTTTTTTTTTTTTTTTTTTTCTGGCCATATGTAACTCAGTCGCAATTCTGTTTTCTAGACTATTTTACAGAGAAAAAATAAGTAACAAAAGTTAGGATGCCTGGGATTTTGTACAGTCCCCAATGGAATGAAACACTGCAGTCTGAAGCGTAGGCGTTGCTTTATTTCTTACCATTGAACTGTGAGGTTTTGAAATGGCTGAATAAAGGTTTCCTGACCTGTTCCAGGGTGGGTGGAGAGAAGGTCCTCCTCCTCTCTGCCGCTGCCTGGGGTGCTATGACAGCCTTTACCCCCATTCTGGCTCACCTCTGCTCCCAGCCCATAGTTTCCATGACGCTGGCCAGGTTCCTTGTGGGACTACTGCAAGGTGAGATGGCAGCCAGCAGGGCACAGGGGCTACAGGTATAGAGGAGAGGGGAGCTGTGGGTACTCAGTCAGATGTCAAGGGGAGGTATGAGTAGCCATTCAATTGTAGATTTTAAATGAACAGGTGCAATTAGGCTGACACATTATCTGGTTTTCTGCTGTCTTTTTGTCAAGTTGATCCCTGTCAGTTGAGCTTATGTTTTTGGTTTTGGCCTTCTCAAAGATAAGTTATATGTAGAGTTTACTATATATCTTTGTTGGTTCCGTCAACACTGTACATTGAGATGAACATGGAGTCGATAGTGGTGCACAGTGGTGTCCTTCATCACAGTGCATAAAGTTGGAAGGATAGAAGTAGCATATACTTTTTAGTTTGTTTGGAGAAAACCTGATGCGATAGCATTGGATGGCTTTTTAACCAGTGAGCCTGGTTTTGTTCCAGCTTGCTCTAGCCTGTAGTTCCAGCTCTACACTGAAAGGATTATGTCAGACAGGGGGATATTTTGCAAAGCAGGTTTACTGGAGTAATCTGGATAACTCCACCCGGAGTAAAACCCGGAACCCTCCAAAATTTTGAACATGGACTGAAGTAAAAAAGAGCTGTTCTGCGTTTCATGCAGTGCAGTTGTCCAACTATCTCAGTAATCCTGCTGTGTGAAATACCCCTCAGGCCTTGAACAAAATTAGATCTACAGTGACAGTTAGGGAAACTAGCCTAACTGGTTTTGCATTCCTGGATCTACGAATCTAATGTACACCATGCAGAATTTCAAATGTAAGTTTGGAGGAGTATCAATAATATTGAGCTTTTTGCTTTTGTCTCAGGTGTTCACTACCCTTCACTGGCCAGTCTTTGCTCGCAGAAGGTTATTGAGAGTGAAAGAGGATTTCTGATGAGCACAGTAGGAAGTGGCTCTTACCTGGGGTGAGTTGGTCCGGCTGACTGTTACAGACCAACTGTTTGATAATATACATTCGTTCAAATGTCAGTCCAAAACAAAAATAAAAAGTAAAATACAGTGAAATGCTTATTTTCTGTTTTTGCTCTCAGAACCTTGGTGATTGGGGGTGTAGGCTCCCTGATGCTGGATCTCTATGGGTGGGAGAGTGTCTTTTACGTGTCAGGTCTGCTGTCTGTGCTTTGGGCCTACTGCATGTGGAAGTATCTATTAAAAGGAGAAGGTAGGCTTGTGCTTTTACGACTGTTGAATTTTCTTTACGACTGTTGACTTCTTAATCCTCCTTTCCCAAATTACTGTTTAAATTAATGCATATAATTAAGAGTGTCCAGTACTGAAACATTTTTGTTTCTTCATCCCATAATGCTTTTTTATAATATTTTTATACAATTGGAGGCCCAAGAGATTATACCAATGAATCAGCATATGTTATAGCATCAGTGTTTTATGTGGTTCTTTTCTCACTTCTTACATAACTCATTTGAAATACGAAAAAAAAAATACAAATAATTTTGTTTTAAAGGCTCCGTGTTTGTTGTGCTTGAATCTCCAGGTCCTATCATCACATTAGAGTCATTAGGTAGTGCTGGCGCACAGTCGAAGCTGTCGAAGAGACACTGGCTACGCTTGTTCAAGCAACCAGCTGTGTGGTAAGATAAGAGCAAAGACAGTGTGCTCTGTGTGTGCGTGTGTCTGTGTGTTTGTGCGAGTGAGTGAGGTAGTGAATGAGTTTGCGTAATGGAAAGATTTTCTGAGTTTAATGAATAGGTGGTATAATGACATGTATATTGTGCAGTTACACTGGCAACAGAACAGGATGATGACTTTTGAGTATAATTCTACCTCAGAGGTGAATGGTGGCCCACCCTCAGTTAGTGCATTATTTATGTGAAATTGAAAATGAAACCATTCAATTTTCACCCTTGAGGACTGGAGTTATCTGTAGTTTTATTTTTCTTTTATACTGAAATTGACTTTTCATAATCTTCCATGCATTTCAATATTTACACAAGGCCAGAAACACATTAAATGAGTTGCAGGGTTCTCCTGCCATTGGGAGAACACCATAATCTGAAATGTCTGCTGAACAGAATCAGATTTACTTTACCAGCTCAAGTGCTGTATTCAACTGCGAGATGCAATTTTGCAATTCGCAATGCAATTTTTAGTGGTGAATTCAGTTGAGTGGTAATGAATCAAGTTCAGTATAATGATCTTTGTTTGCTGTAGGAGGGAACTTTGGTGTTTTGGATGTCCTTGGGCAGGAGCCAGCCCTCGGCACACCATCAGCAGTTTGTGTTTTATTTATGCTGTCATGGTCAAAGGCCTGCCTCCTCATTCTCTTTTTTTTTTTTTTTTTTTTTTTAACCAGTGCTGTGATCATTACCCACCTTTGCACAGCCAGTACCTTTTTCACTCTGTTGTCATGGCTGCCAACTTACTTCAAAGATACATTTCCTGATGCCAAGGTAACATTCAATCACTTGCTAAAAACCTTAAGCTGTGATTTTGCAGTTAGAGGTCTGACAGGAGTAGCTTCATACAAAGATGTCACTGGATTCTAAATGTAATGGGGCATTAATAGGAAATGTAGTAGGAAAGGTCTCCTTTTCAAGTTTATGAACTCTCCTCAAAGAAACAGCTTTTAGTTGAAGCTTTTAGTTAAAATTACGGTGTAGTAGATTGTAAACTATTCATATTTGGAAGCAAAGACAGAAAATAAATTTTGCAGTTGTATGGAGAATTTGTTGAACTTTGCAGAAAGCACTAGTGTCAGCCACATAACTGCCAGCAGAGGACGCCACAATTACTGTATAGTGTGTAGAGGGTCCTGTCCTTCTACACCCTGCTCTGCAGTGGGCCAGATCACTCACAGACGTGGCCTATCGAGGCCATTACAGCTACTGGCTGCACAAATTGAATTACATGAAGAAGGAATAAGATGCCTTAGAAGATGGGTAACAGAAAGCAGATGACTTTAGCCTGAATTGACTGTGTGCTGATTCACTGTGCTCATTTGTGGCTAATTGACTGTGGCCTCAGGTATGAAGATAGTTGGAATTACTGTCAATTTAATCTCCAGTGAATGCAGGGAACATTGAACACATTGCAGTGGTTATATTTTTTAAAAACTCTTTTACTCTTTCACTCTGATCTGTGTGGGGTTGTCCCACAGGGCTGGGTGTTCAACGTCATCCCCTGGTTCGTTGCCATCCCCTCCTCCCTCTTCAGCGGCTGTCTCTCGGATCACCTCATCGGCCAAGGCAAGGGAGTTCACCCACTTTCCAGCGTAGCTCATTAACAGTGAATCGTTGAGTGTGTTGTTTTGTCTGAACGGCATGGCTCACACATTAACCCTCTCCTTTCCAGGGTTTGACACAGCCTCAGTCAGGAAGCTGATGCAGGTAAGTGCAGGGCCACTGGTGTTTTAGTCAACAGGACTGCCTATCCAGAAGGGCTTGCATGTCTTTGAATGCTAGGTCACTATGGTGTTTCAGATGACAACAGGGCATTAGCAGCGTTATGGAGTCATCCTCTCTCATCCACACTCATTCGGTCAGTTCAGGAACATGACGACCCCTTAGAGTCTGGCCATGAATCAGTTCTCTGTCTTTGTGTTCTCATCCCGCCCAGTTCTTCTCAATGGGTGTGTCTAGTATCTTCACCCTGTCCTTGTGTGGCACCACCACCTTCCCCATGGCTGTGGCCTTTGTGTCAGCGACCATGGGCCTCTCCACCTTCAGCCACAGGTACCTGCACTCTTCTCTCTGTTCACCAGTGCTGCTCTGCTGTAGTTCCAGAGGAATGAATAGAAAGGATTCATTTTCAGAGCAGTCCTTGAGCAGTTCTAACTACACGTCTTCTACCTACAGCGTAGGCCTCCGTACAGCATAGATGTATTCACTCGTGGAAAACATGCCTTACAAACTTACTTTTTCTGATGTGTCAATGAAAGATGGTTTTCAGGATTTTCTGAAATGACTCTTTTGGAGAGGGTAGATATGGTTTGTGTTTTAAATATTGAAAAGGCTTTACGATCACTAGCTGTTGCTTGAAAGGTTACATGTGGTTTTCATGTTGTATCGAGGGCATATCTGATGTTTCAAATCTGAGGCCCTAAAGGAAAAATAATTGAAGAGCCCTAATGTAGCGTGATCTCCGTTTTAATTGGATGCTAACATTCCCATACTGATTCCCCTGTGGTCTTCCCTACTAGCGGGGTTTCTGTGAATGTCCAGGACCTGGCCCCATCTTGTGCTGGAGCTCTGTTTGGTAAGGGCCATCAACTCTAGAGCGCTTACACATGTTGGGTGAAAGATGGGTGAACAATATTTGAATCCTTTTTGTATTCATGAACAGACAATTGTTTAACTCTCCTGTTTGTTATCGATGTATGATATCAATGGATAATTTCTGACTACTGTAGGGCATTGACAGTAGTGCAGTCATACACCAGGTTCCGTATTAATGGTGCTGGTGACGGGGGGGGGGGGGGGGGACGACTGCTCACTGCTGTAGGGATTTTTAAGCCCAGCCAGATGTCAGTGGCTATTGTCATGGGAACTGCCCATAATCATATCCTGTCTGTACACAAGTGTCCTGCCCATATTTGTTTTATTTTATTCTTGCCACTAAAATGTGGGTATATTAATATAACGTGTACAAGGCTTAAACGCTACAGCTATTTGAATACAGTTTGCATTTAAAATTTCCTACATTTAACATACAGTTAACATTTGTAGTTGCGCATAAGTTCATGAGGTCTTTTGTCTGAAGTTTGCACACTGGAGCTTTAGAACTTGCTTATGGTGAGGGAAATTGTGAGTTATATTTTAGAGCTTCAGTGCTATTTAAATATTTCTTTATTTTGCCTTTTAGGGGTTATGAATACATGTGGAGCATTCACAGGTAAGAAGTGTGTTATGTTCGTTTAAGTGCTCGTTAGTCTTGTTTACGAAGCTGTAAAAAAAAATTTTTTAAATAAAAATCATGAACTTTATCTTAAGCTTGAGACTATACAATCACTTCTGTGTTTCATTCTGTCATGCAGATCTTTAAATTTGAGTTGACCTATGTTTCATCAACCAGATGCTGCAATAAAGCTGTACTTTATTGTTAAACTGTTCTTTATAGCTGTAAGTATTGCAGCGTCCATCTGGCAGTTGTGTGCAGTTTGACGCAGTATGAAAACGGAACTTTCTTATCAAATTACCGTACGAGAGACCTGCATGTTTACATTGCAGGGCGTAAGCGAAGCAGTTTGCACCGCGCCGTGTTGCTGATCTGTGCTTGTGCATACGTGTGTTGTGCAGGAGTTATCATGGTGTACTTCTCTGGACACTTGATTGAAGCGACTGGCTCCTGGGCGTCGGTGTTCGCCCTCATATCAGTGGTCAACCTCCTGGGGCTCTGCACCTTCCTCTTGTTCGCTGAGGCCCGGCGTGTCGACATTGAGGTCAAGTCCAAGCATCACAACATTCACATCTGAGCACACGATGGGCACATTGCCCGTGGGATCCATAGGTTCTGTGAGCTTTCTCATCTTCTGACCCGTTAACCAAGGGGGAGGAAGTGGAGAACGTATCCTTCACACGACCAACTTCATCTCAACTACGTATGATTCTTTTGTTTTTTTCTCATTAATTTTGTTTATGTGGGTTATTCAGATGTGCAAAGTAAGATGGGGGCTGGTACTGCTTGCAGCTTTTGCTGCAGTTATTTTCATACGGTTTTTTTAATGGTTGGGAGATGGGGAAAATGTAGAACTTTCCTGCTTGTGTGCGCTTTTGCCTCTGTATGAGGAGGAGATTGTTATTCTGATGGAGATTGTTATTCTGAAAGCTTTGGGTTTACACTGGTGAGCGCTGCTTGTTGTGTGGAGATGCAACAAGGCATGCGCTTCATTTCACACCTGCAGGGCTGTCTCTGCAGGTGGGGCTGTGGCTTCCCCAGACCTGGCCAACTTTGAGTGGCATCTAATTAAAAATGACTAATTGCCTTGTACTTATGCTGACTTGCTGTAGAATTCACCTGCCATCCTCTCCTTAGCAAACACTGTTTCAGTTCAGTTTCTCATGCTCTTCAGAGATTCACCACAGTTCTCACAGAATGCCCCTTTTCTCCAATTCAGTGAATACAGTGTTGCTGTTGTCTAAAAAGTAGTTACAAGACCAAAGCTTTTTCTTTTTTTGTTAAAGATGCATGATGTATGCCAGATACCTTGATAGCAATGTTTTTTTGTTTTGTTTTTTTTCCTCAAATTGCATGTTTTTATTTAATCAAATACATAAGCCTTGTCTGCTCTCATCCTTTGGATGATTGGTTGGTGTTTAAAATGTTTACTGTGAAAGTGACCCCTTAATGGAAATTGGTCACATGGTGTGAGAGCAGTAGCTGGAGAGGTTGTGGCCCAACTGAAGTGAATGTGCCTCTTGTGCTGGTCTGGAGACATTACGTCCTCAGTGTGGAAGGCAGCTATTTGCCAGGGCAGGAAACACTCTTCTGAGTCTATGTTTGCCAACATTGGCACGGCCGCCACCTTCTGGCCTTAAAAACGCTTGGGCAGCTTGAGCTTGGATTAGTTTAGTTAATCTAATGTGTATGTGCGACACACATCGGATTTCCTTGCTCTTAGCAGCACGTATTCCTTGTGGGTTCAGAATTGTAGACATACAATTGCAAGACCAGACATTTATCATTTAAATCCTTAGTTGAATGTGTGCAAGGGTCATAATAGACCCAAATTCAGAATGAATTCTTGATCTGTGCTGGAAGCAGCTGTGATCCTGAAAAGCAGCGAAGCACTTGTCCATTTGGGATGCCGTAGTTTCTAAGCATATCAAATACAGCCTTTGAGCATTTAATTTATCCTAATGTGCAAGACTATTTTGTTTCCAGCTTCCAGGCTGTTTAAGCAGGGTTTGTGACTAAGACTGCAGTCTGCTCTGGATTGAACATTGGTATGAATGTACAGTGTTATTTAGCTTTATCCTACAAAGGGGCTCAGTTGGGTTCTTTTATGTGAAACCAAATATTGAATATGACATTACATCTTTTGCCAAATGAATATATTATTACTTTTGCATCATTTATTATTGTTATTATTTATATTTTTAGACCTATGATTTAGAAAAACGAATCATTTTAACAATCCTGAGAATTTATTTAAAATCACGCGTTTATTTAAATCTCACAAAGAGTGTAGAGGATTTCCCACTCAAGTTAATTTAGCTTGTACTACTCTTGTTCAGTCACACACTGAACTTGTGTGCATTCCACATTCTGCTTAAAATCTGTTGCTAAAACTATGTTCTTTCGCTTTATTATTTTGGTCAATTTACAAACCATGTAGCATTCAGTTTAGCACAATTTAAGACATTTGTAAAGTCATTAGTTTCATTGAGATTAATTGTGCCATTAAGGAACAGCTGCAGAGATGTTGTGCAAACTGAGTGTATGGATATGCAAAGGTACTGGAGCAGTCTTCTGTTTCTCAGTGACCCTTTTGAAAGGGATGAGCCAGATTACCCATGTGGCCTAGCACCATCTAGAGGAAGGAGCTGCACTATTGCCTGTACATGATGAAATGAAATGTTTAGACTATGAAATAAAAAACAACAGCGGTTCTCATATCAAACAAAACAAAATGAAAATATGGGGGTTCTGAACGAGAGAGTAAATCTCTAGTTTGATTCTCCGAGATGCTCCACTGAACTGTGTGATGCACACCTCCATCCACTGTATAGTATGTCATGGAGCAGAGAGCAGCTTCCTAGAAAGAAGGGCACATGATAATCTGGCCTACCCCTCTTTAATTAAGGTCCTTGTGTTTTACGCATCTTAAGGTACAGCTCATCACAGACATTATGCTATACTGTAGGTCAAATGACAAATATTGGTGGACCCTCGGTTACACAGTCCTTCAGTTCCTAGAACTGGTGGTGAATGTTACTGATCTCCAAAATTACTGTACTCTCGCATAGGTCACATTTATATAAGAAGCAATCAACGTACAAATGTACAAAAATTGTGATGTATCCTTTTTTGAAAATGTATGTATGTCTAGACTCACTCCTATGAGTGCAAGTATACATTAAATACATTTTGCATAACTTCTACATATCATTGCATTACCACACAGCCAGTGCTACAACTTTTTTCTTTTTTTGGGTGTGTAAATGGTCCAGTTTAGTTCCAGTTTTATTGAATTCGGCAAGAATTCAGAGATACACTTCTTCTCAAAGAAGTGTAACTTAACTGTGCACAGCAAATAACCAGAGATGAAGGACTGTAAACCACCAACTCATATTACATTTTAGAAGGCATTATTTTTCAACAAAAACATGTATGTACAATACAGAAAGCAAATAGATTTCTAAAATATTTAAGTAATGCAGTATTCTTTTTTGCTTTGGAAAATGAATTGTATTTATAAGCATATTTTGTTGAAATTTAAATAAAAATATATTTTATCAATGGTTTAAAAATGAAGAAATGTTGTGTCCAACTTTTTGACCACTTAAATTGCAACTAAAGTATCAGCATTATTCTTTTACTCTGGCTTTAGCAGGTCTTGGGTAGTATAGCTAGTTCATGGCTAGTTACAAGGGTAGGATTTTACACTGCTGTACTGTAACTGTCAGGTAGCAACATTTATCCTAGGTAGCTTCCTACAGTACACTCAGTGTAATGACAAACTAGTGTGAAAATGTTGATCCAATTTTCTTCTGCAATTATTATTATTATTATTTTAATTATGTAATGTGGGTACGGTATATCCAATTACAAGTCATTTGTGTTATGTATTAATATGGGAAAGTTATGATAATGGGTATAATAAAATTAATATGATTTTGCCTTTTTGTACTGCCATTAAATAGTCAGATGGGGGCAGCACAGTGCAAGAGATCCCGGTCATTGTAGTAAAGCTGGTTTAGGTGAATCAGGACGCGTTCCTTACACTATGTCTTTGCTAACAGGGCCTGTAGATGAGCTCAGAAGTTTTCGGGAGTATAAGAGATTGCACTTTTCAACTTTCCACAGCAAAATTTATGTGCAGCATCCAAATTGCATAAAGCATGAAGTTGCATATTTACCATTTTCATTTGTGCATATTTATTTATTCAAACCTAGCTTATTTTACCTAGATTATTACCTTATTTTACACAGATTTAAATGTCTTTTGCATGCAACTGGGCATTTAAGCTCACTCTGTGCCTGTGCATCGTTTGTGTGTGCATGTGTGCGTGCGTGCGAGTGCGCGTACGTGTGTGTGAATGAGAGAGAGTATGAGTGTGCCTGAATGTGTGTATCTGCAAGTGTGCCTGTGTGTGAATGTGTCTGTGTGTATCTGTGGGTGTGCCTGTCTGTGAATGTGTCTGTGTGTATCTGCGGGTGTGCCTGTGTGTGAATGTGTCTGTGTGTATCTGTGGGTGTGCCTGTGTGTGAATGTGTCTGTGTGTGTATCTCCGGGTGTGCCTGTGTCTCCCAGTTAAAGATTCGTGACTCGCTCCTCCTCCATTCCTTCTGCACGGTCTGTATTTTTATCTTTGAATTCATCTCATTATAAACAGCCGTCCTCCAGTCTCACTGTGCATGTATTCCTTTCCCACTGAATGTCCCACACTGCAGACAAAAGGCCACCTGTGCTGTTGCATGGCATCGCAGGGCAAGAGGGATACTACTGTAAAGTATGCCTTCACATGCAGTCATACGACCACACTGGCCCTATATTGTGTATGTAATTGTTTGGGGGAAAAACCCTATCCTCAGTAAACCAATTCCAAAAAAGCACTCTGTGCGCAAGAGGTGACAGACATCCCTGGCAGCAGTTGACTGTAAAAGGGATTATGGAAGCCATAGTAGTGTGCGTGTGTGTGAGTGAGTGTGTGTGTGCGCATGTGTGTGTGCGTGCGCGTGTGCGCGTGTGAGTGTGTGTAATACAGTACTGGTAAGGCACCCGCCCTGCCACAGCTTGGCCGATGCGTGTCAGCTGGCAGTGGGCAGGCCCCCATTCACATTACTGAGAAACACAGGCTCTCGGGATGTATGGGGAGGCACCATATGGCCGGGCGCTGTGTGCCATGTTGGTTATCTGGCACCGCGGTGTGTGAACGGCCAGACGCCAGTCACCCTTCTCCCGGGACCGGCACAGGTTACCATAGAGACAGATGGCAATGGCCCTCCTTGTGGCATGGAGGAGAAAAAGGGAGATCAAGAATCACCATTGTTTGAAAGTGAGAATCGATGCACGATTGTCGGAAAATGAACTTCAATGCACCGAGGCAGCCATGGGACCTGCTGCATGCAGTGGGTGCGATAATTCTTGTTTCAGTGTATGAAACGAGAAACATCTTCAAGTGTATTCAATATCGTGGCTGAGAAAAACAATAAAGTTATGTACATTTTACATTTTTGCAATTTAGCGGACTTTTTTCTTCAGAGCAACGTACACAGCTTAAATTCTTGTACATACAATCCATTTGTACAGATGGATTATTTACTGAAGCAATTCACATTGCTCAGGGGAATAATGGCAGTGCCCCACCTGGGAAGGAAACTTGAACCTCGAAGCTATAAGGCAACCTAACATTACTGTATTGGAAATGTGGAAAGCTTGACTGTGTGTGTGCAAGTGAGTGATTGTCAGCTGCCATGGCCTGTTGGTTTTGCTGGTGGGTCCTGAGCAGATGGGTTTTCATTATCTTATCACTTACTGTGATGATTGCAGTTTCTCAGGCTTTCCACAGCTCTGCTCCCAAACCTTCAGTTTCATTTGCAATATCAAAATCCCTTCATTCAATCTTTAAAGTGTGTTTTTATTATGTGTGCATTGTAGTAAGCTATTTACCTAAATTGGAAATATTTGTGTGAAATATCCAACGTGGGTACCAGTGAGCGTACATTTAGAATAGGTACCATTAATGACAAAAATGCTGTTTATCCCATACCCTGTTCTGTTCATATGCTTATATGCACGTATTCATGCATGAATAATATTCCGTTGGCACTCCAATGAGAAAGATTCCACTTTAATCCCTGTTAAAATGGTGGTAAAGGCACTGATGAGGACGGAGATGACTGCCTGTGGGAGGATGTGGCATCCACTGGAGAGGGAGCTGCCATCGGGTCTGCAGCTGTGTGGGGTGCGGGCACTCGTAGTGCACGATTTACCTCTGCGCCCATTAACAATGGCCACACGTTCAACCACTTTAGGCTAATATCCGTAGCGCAGACATGACGGGACCCTTGATCTGATCTGAAGGGGGAGGCGGGCCTCACAGCGGGAGTGGTTAACCCTGCAGTCTTCTTGGCACAGTCTCACTGTGGGCTACAGGATCTCATGGGACTTCACCTCCATCTCCTCTGGCACCGATATGAAGCCCCACCACCCACGAGAGCAACTACAGTACGGGAGAACTCCACCCTTCTCCACCCTCACTGCCGCTGGAGCAGAAGGTATCGGCTGTGAATGGCTTTGTTACGATTCTCCTTTAAATAATGGCCAAAGGAGAGTCGGCTGAAAGAGTCTCAGATTTTTTCCAGCCTTCGGTCAGACTCGTCTTTATCGGTGCTCCTGCAGATGTCCATATTTCTGCAGCTCTCAGCTCCGGACGTACTATTCAACATCGCAGGGGCCTATGGGCTCAGGCTGTCGATCAACAGCATATTTCAGAGCATGAATTGCCACAGTTAGGCAAAAAGTAATTAAAAAAAAAAAACCACAATGAGAAAAAGCAAACCTTCTCAGTCCAATTTGGGTGCTTGTATAGATACCTCGAAGGTAATGTAACATTAGCTTCCAAATACACTAAGAAGATGAAACAGAATTATGGCAGAAAGGGAATTAATGTACGGAACAGCCTGAAGGAAGTACAGCTGATGGAGATACAGCTGGCTGGCTCATTGTGACCTATGTAATGGCCACCACTTTTACCACAGAAGAAGGTAATCTTTTCAGAAATATGCTTCCTTTGTTCTCTGAAATCTACCAAGTCTGATTGCTTTAATGTCCCAGGGATCTGACTGACAGCTGACGACATCCACCTCTCACATGAGGCATGCGTCTCTTCTGGTAGATGGAGCTGGAGTGTGTGCAGTTAAATACTTCACCCTGCAGCATTCTGGGTGCACTGATGTCATTCTCTGAGATGGGCCCATTAAAGTAATTTATGTGCATCTCTAGCCAATCCCAATAAAACCAGTGTTTGTGCAGCACTGGCGTGGCCAAAATTCACAATGGATGCTTACAGAAAAATGAATCTGGTCATATTCATACAGCATAGGTAAATATATTGGGGGGGGGTGGGGGGGAACCACAAAAACAGCTCAATGTTTAAACATAAATTATTAAAATTTTAAATGTAAACGTCAATGTTTCTGAGACATTCATATTGGGCCACTGCCATTTACTTGAGGAAAGTGCACACTTTGTGTCATATGGCAGTGGAAGGCAGAAGATTGCATGCAGTACATCCACATTCTGAACCTCTAGCTCTCTCTTCCCCCAGGGCCATGCACAAAAAGAGCTTCTGGCCAGTGTTTGGTTAGGCATGTGAATATCAACAGCTATGTGTGGCACAGCATTTGCCAGGGTAGGTTTGTCATGTGTGCAGGCAACTAATCTAATAATCTTGAATGCAGGATTTGAAGAAATAACTAGATCAGTCGTGCCCATTGAAAACATTACATGTGAACCCTGTCGGTACTGTAAAATAATGAAATGAGTTTCTACATTGAACATTTTCATACAAGATGCATATCTAGGGTGAAAGTTGTTCTAAAACATCAGGTTGCCTTTGTTGGGTATGTCTAGGAAATGCGTGGCACAGAATTCCTACAAACCCAGCAAAAACATAGAAAACTACTTCAAAATGTTATCGAGGTAATATTATAAAATTGCATTTTGTATGTATGTATTGCTTCACACATTATAATAGCTTCATTTATTGATTGACATTTTATAAATATGTTGTTTGTGTGTGTTGGTCTAACGTCTAATTCTGTACTTGGATCAGAAGTGCTGCAGCTTTGTGCTCCTATTTCCAAACGATTCTTACCCTGTGCCTTGGATTTGGGTCTTCAGTTGCAGGCCGTGATTGACACAGAGACGCCCGGTCCGCTGCGTCCGGCTTTACGGCAGCTTAAGAACACTAAAATGTTTTTTAATGGGTGAGTATTTAATTAGCTCGTGCGGCAAACGAGGGGACCCGCCCCCGCGTTATGAGGTTCAGCGGGGCCGCTCAGCGAGGAGCCCCGTCAGGAAGAGAGAGGGATACATGTAAATGAAATAGCCCCATTAATTAGTAATTAACATCAAGTTAATGACAATGTCACAGTGTCGCCGTCTCGGTGAGTGTCCTTTCTCTGTGGAGGGGTGCCTCGTCGTCTCTGATCTGAATGTTAATTAGCGCATGCAAGTTACTGCTCTCGCAAAAAAAGAAAAAAAAAAAATTTCTATAGGACAAGCGAAACTGCTGGTGAGGGTCAGATGGTAAAGTGACCTAATCATTTGAGGGGGAATTAAACTGGACAGGCGCTCATTTAAGGGATGCCGCTGGTCTACCATCCACTGTCAGCCTGTGATCTTTTGATTATTATTTAGATACTTGATCCTAATTGTGCTATTTATTCGAGTGAAAGAAATGCACAGAAGGTAATTATTAGTCGTACAATAGCCCTATATTATCATTAGTTCCAGTCCCCTCCTTTGTTTTCAATGGTGTCTGAAACTTAAATTAAGATTCACATATTTATGTCAGTAACAAAAATTGTCTCCAGTATATACAACATTGATACCACACGTGGTCTTGTTTATAGAATATCCATATGTTTTTGTAGTCTTTGCTCATTTAATTGCTTCAGTACACTCCTCCACAGGGACTGTTAACAGTAGTTTTGACGGTCTGGTGATGAGGGACTGGGGACACCACTGAAGGTTCACATGCAGTGAAATGACTAATGCCGTGACGGAGATATATAAGAAAATAAAATAAAAAGACAGAATATAACATTTTCTGCATTTCCTTTCAAGCTGAGAAACGACGGGGTGCGTGTTGCCGGAGACATTGAAAGTTCCTGGCGTGGCTATCGAGGGTGTGTGCCGTCGTTCCAGTCTCTCCCTCCTGGCCAGTGTGAAATGGCCTCTGCGGGCTATGACCTCCGGCTCCTCTCTGACTTGCATCCTGGTTGCGTTCCCTGGAGTAGGTTGGCTCTGCGGCGGCGCAGCCGATAGCCCCCTGATGTGTTGATTGCTGTCAATTAAACTCGGTCAGCTGTTTGCCTCCTGCTCAGCATATGGCCGGGTGTTTAATATAAAGACCGGTGGCCCAGGCTGCGCGGGGGCACCATTTTAATAGAATCCTCCGGGACCCCGGCCACACCTGCGCATAGAAAACCACACCAATCGTCTGCAATGCAGCCGGATGAGAAAACGCCTTCACAATGGTCCGTCATTAATGCTAATCTTCACCACCGCCAGGCCCTTCCCCTTTCACCACACTTTAACCCTTTCCCTCCCTGGACATGTATTGTCATTAGCGGGGACTGTGTAATAAGCCGTCTTTCACAACGACATTGTTTGGTTGCACGTGCCGAAAAAAATATTCTGTGAAGAAAGTGACTAATCAAAATTAATTGGGCTTGTTCGCATTTATGTGTACACAGGAAGTCTGTGGCAGGACACAGGGTGTCTCCTCCAAACACTACTGCCATTAAAAATCAGCATGGTAACTTGGATTATTAAAAAAAAAAAAATCAAAGAGATAAAATGACACATGGATAATCCCACAGCTGGACATAAAATCAAACTGTGTATATCATGCATTTCGTAGGTAATTCCTGCATGTACAGCAATCAAAAGATGAGGACTGTTCATGGTGCTCACGAGAGTAAAAATGGCAATACAGAATGGCCATATTGCTGAAATTCACTTTTGTTCAGTCAAAAAAATAGTCCATAAGTAATTGCTAATCACTTGTCCGTGACATGCGCATCCACCTCTATTCATATACAGTTTATGTATTTTTGTGTCATTTTTAATATCGTGATTAGGCGTTAATTGTGTGTTCACACTCTGTGACCCATTACAATGTTGCCACAAGCAAAACAAAAGCACACAAAAATTCAGATTCTTTACACCTAATGATGATTATTTTTTTCATCCGTTCCATTTTTTTTTACACAACCGACAGAACAAAGAACATCCATTATGAGCTGTGTTTTCCGTGCCGACAGAGAGCAAAAGCAGCCCTCTCATATCAATAAGCTGCTCTAGTGCCTGAGTCTATGAACCATAATGGTGACAGAGATTAACACATTTAAACAAATGCTAAGGAAATGTAATTTTATAAAACAATATGGTGTGTTCCCCTGTGGCAGGAAGTGGTCATATGCAGACCATTTTTGATCATGACTGAATGTTTCAAAGGATCCCACTTAATAATGCTTTTAAGCAGACAGCAATTAGCTATACAACTCGGCTCTCCCTGTCTACCCATTTTTTAATGATTTGAGCCTTTTTAATTGCATAGTGTGCTTGAATACGTCCCTGAGAACTCAGTAGTGTTTTAGAAATTTGCCTTTCAGTGCTGGAAACAAGGCACATTGTATCACCGATGGTTGATAACTTCTGTACCCTTGCTTTACTTTCCTGTTAATAACTCCCTCCCCCCATTGACCTAAAAAGTTTTCTCCCAAAGTTCATCAAAGAGAGACACAATGAAATTATTTTTTTTCCTGTGGAATACAATTACCCTTCAACTTCGTCGACATAGTTTGTGTCAGTTCACGACACCTATATGTGAATATTAGCAATGTTCATGACTATACATACACAGATGGCATGGTTTAATTAGATAAGCTGATCATTGCCACAATTATGTGTTTCCACATTGTGAAGTGTTTAAGTCTGAGCAGTGTTTCTTTGTACCATACCGTCCTGCATATTTCATAGCGCACGCGTGTATATAATGCAGATACCCGCTCTACAGACTGTACTCATGTAGAGGTTTTGAAAAGCCCTCAGCACTTTTGTGCTTGTGTTTTTTTTTTTTTTTTTTTACACCGGAGTCCACATCTCCATCACGAGAACCTTCTCCCCTCCTCTTCACAAAAGTTTGGCTGTCAATCAGCGCTAGCCTCGGGCAATATGCGCTGATTAAAAGGCCCCAGAGATAAGGAAATCTAAATTAGATTTCAATAAGTACATTGAATATTCATAACAGGGAACATCTAAAGGTAAATGCTTTTTGATCTGCGCTCACAAACATCACTTGTGTGCAGTCCCAGGTCTTTCGCATGGGCTTCCAAGTGTCGTTTCCAACCAGGTCCGGCCTAGCTCGCGGTCCTTAGGGGGATGCGGTGGAATAATGATGATGGCGCTACAAAAGAATGAGCCGTAATTAATGTTTATACCAAAGGGATTCAATAAAAAGGGCACCCATACTAAACATTCATTAATTAGTATTTAGCTAAAGTTGATCGCAAAACACAGCGGGCATGGCCACTGACGGAGGCGCTTGGTTGGAAGTCATTATCTGACTCAGGCAGGAGATGAACCTTAATCAAAGTAGCAGTCAGTTTTTTCTTGCCCAGACTTTTACTTATTTAATTGATTTCAATTTTTTTTTTTTTTGTAAAATGTCAACAGAATGCATTATGCATGCTGTCTGTTTGCCCTGATCGCTGTTGCAGTGGAACTTGTGGTAAAAGTAACTGCAAATAATTAAAACTGAAATATGTTGCTATTCTCTTTTCTCTCTGTCACCACAGATATAAACATGTTCCATGTGTGTAGGGGTACATCTATAAACATGAGTAGAGCCAGCATTAGGTCTCCAGGTGTATTTGCTCATCTGCTTTGCATTGTGTGAAATTGTGCAGATTATTTTCCCAACAGCTCCATTGAACTCTTAATTCTACTTGCACTCTACTCTTAATTCTAGCTTCTACTCTGACTCTCTGATCCACAGTGAATATATACATTATTTCAGATTGCAAGATATTATTTATAGATATCAATATCAACAGTATCCTATTGTAGCAACACTTCATTCTACACACCATTTAAATGCATACTGATGCAGTAGTATTAAGATACTGTATGTTTGAATAGTAAGCATTTGACTGACTGGCCAGTGTTTCGCATTTGGAGTGTGGATTTGCTCTGCTCCCAAGCTTTGGCCTGAAAATGACAGCAGCACAAAAAAATCACCATATTTCTCTCCCTCTTCCATGCTCACCCGTCCCTGTCTGTCCCCTCCCACCAGATGATGGTCACTCTGGTGCCAGGCAATCTGGTCTGTGGCGCTGAGCGGCGTCACGGCGACCGATCGCAGCCGCGCTTGCGTGCCCCTCGCGCCCGTCTGCCCGCACGCTCGTCTCTCTGTGCGGGGAGGCTGGAGGCGTGGCGCCGCCGCCCCGGGCCCTGCTCTGCCGCGGCGGCGGCGTAGGTGAGGTCTCCGTACGGGCCACCGTGCCACCGAGCCCCCGAGCGGCCCGCTGTCCCCCCGCTCACGCCAGACTCGGCTGAGACCGCCATCAGGCTCCGGGCAGCGCGCGGGGTCGCTGAAAGGACGCAGGACCTGAGCCTGTGCATTTGCGTAGCAGTCACAGTGAGGTGTGTGGCTGGAGGAGGGGAGAGGAGAGCTCTGAGTAGAAGGCCCTGCCCTGTAGACGTAGAAGCAGCTGTGTCTGTGACAGGTATGTCTGTCACATGTACCTGCATTGTCAGTCTCTCTCTCTCTCTCTCAGTTCACTTCAATTTCAAGGCGCTTTATGGGCATGACATGCACAGTGTCAAAGAACAACATTAATAACAAAAATAGATTTAAAATAAAATTATTATTATTAATAATAATAATAATAATAATAATAATAATAATAATAATAATAATAATAAAATAAAAACCAACTATACAACCTGTAAACAAATATACACACGTTATACACACATATGACATGAACAGCAACATTAACATACTGTCATATTTGTGCCATATTATGTACAGTATGTAAAAAATTGTCGCGCTTCTGTATTGATGACAGGTTGTCACATACAGCACAGCTAGTGGGGCTGTGTGTCCTTCATCCTGTAAGATAGGTGATTTTTTTATATCCGGAAGTATTATTTTAATTTTTTCAAAGAACTCTTTGCAAATTTCAGTATATTTCTTGCAGTGTAGAAGAAAGTGTACTTCTGTCTCAACCTCCTGTCACACAATGATTACATATCCTCTCCTGTTTGGGATACCAGGTTGGTTTGTGTCTTCCTGTTTCAATAGGCACTCTGTATTTCTCTCTCACTCACACACAGACATACACATACATGCATATCCACACAAATATACACATACTCATACATGCACACGCACATCATGAACTCAAACAGAAATGTAAGACTTCTGACTGACACAATTGAATGTAGGTAAGATTTAGCTCATCTTATCACACTGTGGATAGAAAAAATTTTTTTATATGTAGCAGCATTGTGACGACTCACAGGCAAACCACAATCAAAGTGAAAAAGCTTTCCAGAATTTTCACCCATCATCACAGGCAAACTACTGAAAAGAAACAGAAATCATTTGTATAATGAAGACACTCATTTCAGATCTTGTGAAAGTAAAATCTTGAATGAGGGAGTCATTGTCTTTAAATGGAATGACAGCAGATCATTAAGAATGAATTCGCTGAGGTGTGCGAGATTCTTCTTCCATCGCCTGTCTGCTGAGATCTATTCAATGAAGGCAGAGGAAAGGATTCGGAGGGATCAGACCTTCTCAAGGCAGCCAAATAAATACGCTGAAAGGAAAGAACAAGATCTCAATGTTTATCATTTAAAGATGGCCATATTAAAGCTCTACCAACTGGGAAATCTTAAAATCAGGAAAGTAGAGAGACATCACACACCCACCTACACACACACACCCGCACACACACACACACACACACGCACACACACACACACACACACACACAAAGCTGTGCTGATAGACTCCACTAGACACTGTCTGCAGGATTTAGCTGGCAGCAGCCAAAGGCTGTGGTCCAAGTTGAATCCACAGCCTGAGTACCCCAAGAGAGCAAAACAGTGAAAGGAAAAGCAGCCTCTTACACTCAGAAACGCATCGACACAAACCACCCATTCTAATGAATAAATTCATAAATAAACACAAAAATAGCTGACTACAAATTATTATTTTTTTAAACACACACAATTTTCTGCCTTTGAAACCCTGCTGGCGTTTGGCAGCAGAAGAGAGTTGGATCAAAATTAATTTACAATCAGGGGACTGTGTCATGTAGGACTTGGTTGTGCTTCTATTGGACCCAAGGGTACTATATAAGAACTGGACCCAAGGGACATTTAGCACAACAAGAGTATTTATTTAAAAAAACAAAAAAAAAAAAACCTAATTAACAGCCTAAAAAGGTGCTAACTATGAAGATGATGGGAAGAGAATAAAAAGAGCTTTATAACTTGTGCTCATCATAGACTTGATGAAAATAAACTTTTTCTGAATAAATGTTCCAAGATTTTATTTTATTTTATTTATTTATTTATTTTTAGTATAAGAAATGTTTATCAAAATACAGGTTGATTATTCTCTTTCTAAAGGTTTCACCCCCCTTTCCTTTTTGGCCTCATTTTGAATGGACTGCTTTAGATGCTAATTTTGCTGGAGAAATTAGGAAATTAGGGCTCAGATGAATATAATAATCACTATGATGAACTTCTGCATTATCCAGCACCAGCACTGTCATTTTAGAGAGGGCCTGTTGTGCATGGCTGTGTGGGTCATATTAGAAAATTGTGTGTGTGTGTGTGTGCATGTGTGTGCGTGTTATATTCCATGCTACATATATAGGTCAATGAGAACATTAGGCATAGCCGAGAGCAGTGCTGACACCTTAACTAACACCTATCTCTGTGAAAGAGCCTACAGCTCCTGTTCAGCCACTGACCTGGAGACAGGCCCGCACTGACCAGCGATGAATCGCACTGAGGAGGAGGATGTGCAGTCAACATAATAAGTGTGGACTCCTCCTTGCCCCAAAAATTGCCAAGACACATGCGCGCGCACGCATACACACACACACACACACACAAACACACACCCACCCGCTACTTCTGTGTCCAGGAGGACCTATGTGACATGGCTTTGAGCTCAAGGCCCTGTTTCGTTGGAGGGGATGGGGGATGGCTGGGTGGCTGGAGGAAGCCGTAATGAGTTGTGCCATGTGTCTCCAGGTGTCTGGCTGCAGTGCTCCTCACATGCCAAAATAGAAATCAATCGCTTAAACAAACAAGGGGAGAAGCCATGCACTGGAGGCGAGGGGAAGAACCTTGAGTAAAACAAAGCGAAAGAGGGATTTATCGGGAGAGATAACGGCTTGTTGCCTCAGTGAACCTGCAAGGTCTTCCTCTGCTGAAAGAAGTGAGGAGAAGAAGTCCCCCCTGCCTTGTGCCTGGAACTCGGAATCGCTTGTTTGCATGCACTATTGATGTGCTGGTCCCAGCCCGAGTTTTTGGTTTCATCTCAAAAATATTTCAGCTGAATAGAATTTATTTTTTTTCCACCATGTGGCCAGATGTCCAAGTTGACATTACGCTTAAGGCATTTGACTTGATAAAAAAGCACTGGCTGTGGGTAAAGGGGGATTAAAACAGGGCCTGAGGCGGTCTTGTTATATTGAAAACATCCTCGGCTGCTTTGTATGGAGATTTGCATACATTCAGCCTGCACGGAGCCCAGCCCATCTGTTATAGCGCATTGTCCCCAAACAACAAAGTGTGTTTAAATATTTCACATCTCCATCAATCAGGGCAAAAAAAAAAAAAAAAAACACTAAAAAGAAAGCAGGAGTAAGCTGGCACCGTTTTGAGTCTGAACTGATCCCGAATGCATTTCGGACCTAGAGTAAACAATCGTTTTGCAGGCTAGGCTTCTGAAACTGGAAAAATCTAAATATTTCATTACAGATCCAGCGATGGCATAAATAAATGGTTGAAAGGACAGAGCATCCGCACAGACAAGCACAATCTTTGTTAACAGCTCTGAAACTGGTGTTTCTGTGTTACCTGACGTGGTTGCCATTCCAGTTTAAAGTAGGAATTGTGATTGTAAATGCCACTGTGAATGAATTAGATCATTACACAGCCCTTCACCAGACTAGAATTTAAGTCCTCTATTAATTGATAGTGAGATAATGGGAATACAATTTTGTGATGGAGGATCAAAAATAGAAAAATACAGAAATACAGAAAAATACAATTCAGATTTCCTTCCTGTCAGGTAGACATATCATCACTTCAAAAGAGGTCAGGATTAGATCATATTACTTTTAAAAAATACATATCTTGGCTAATTGTGCACATAATTAGATTTAATTTATATTCTTGCCCCCACTAGTGCTTTATATGCTTGCCTTATTGCATCACAGTGAAATGACACAAAATGACTGACCACATGGTCACTGAACGACTGCTGTGTATCGTGTGGCTCACCCATTCAACTTTTCTGCTTTCCGCTTTCATTCGTGGATATAGTATATAGTAAACCTGTGCATTGCACCATGTTTACAGTTTTTTTACGTTCAGTTTTTTGTACCAGCAATGCAATGTTTGGACAGCAATGTGCAACTCTCTCCTGCCTGCACAAGCCAAACAGAACAGAAGTTTAGCGGATTGTAAGCTGCAAAAATGTAGTAATCCAAAATCATCCTGCAAGATCCCTGCTTGGATGACACTTCTGATAAAGAAAGATACTAATGGCAAGTCCATCCTATAAAGAAGTTTGGTTTTGTCAGTTTCTCTCACTTTTAATCAGTAGATGGCACTGTATAACATTAAAAAGCTACAATTTCATATAATAATCAAAATAAAAAATAAAAAATCCTTTTGGAATTTTATTATTGAAATATTAATTAAGATGAATGCTTAAGACTCTGCTTTCCTGCCCTCATGTTTTGCATCCCGTATGGTTGTGATGTTGCTCTATATTTCATAATAAAGGACAGTTCCAGATGAGGCAGACATGCACAAAACTGCCAGGCGCTAACAGAAAATGTATTTATACCTCAAATGCACTTTAAAGTTGCATCTATGCACCATGAACTAACTGAAGTTCTGTTTCATTGAATAAAGACAGAAAGCATAAAATAGAAAAGCAACTATCCAAATAACCAAATATAATATTACACATATTGTATATATAAAAACACATTTTAATATATATATTAAAATGAAGAAACATATATAATGAAAAAATCAATGTACATCTCCTTTTAGTAGTTTTATTGTTTTTACAATGAAGGGGCTTAAATGTGTGCCTCCATTTTACCTCACCCTCCCAGCACTGACTAATTTTTTTAAAACCAGCAATGCTTAGTGCCCTGTGCATTAACACAGGTGTCACTCCTACGGCTTAAGGCCAGCGAGGAGGAGTGCAGATGGGCCTGGATACAGTGGACTTCAGGGAATAAAAGAAGACCGGGACTTTTCCGGAAATCGCGTTTCATTATCTGGGGCTCCAGACATTTCGTTAGCAGCAGAAGTGGGCCGAAGAACAATGAGCGCAAGCTGTCAGCTCGGTCCTGACCTGAATAGATCAGCCAGATCATTTCTCTAATAATACTGGTGCGCAAAAGAGCCTCGTGGCACATGACGGATCCTAACACCCTCCTTTTTTATTTTTTATTTTTACAAAGAAATTATATTGATATTTTACTTTATATTATTTCAACATTTAGATCCATTCAATTAATCTGAAAGCGTACATAAAATATTATATTTACATTTTCATGTCAAGTGCACATACTGTACTCAGACACAAAGACATCTTGTACCACTACACCCTCTGAATTTCCATGCAATGCCATTAAGTCGTCCTGTTCGGCCAAACCCTTTTTATAGTATTAGTGCCATAACTCTGGACATTTATGACTTTTAAAGGCACGGTAAAATTAGATAATTACGGTAATATATCTGTGTACTCATCTGTACTAGCTTAGTTGAGGACATAAAAATTTACAGTTAGCGGGAGAGGAAGAATAAAACTACGGTGCAGGCTGAAGGAAGTACTTCCAACACCGGCCACAGTCATCCAAAGTGACCTTGCGTTCACATCAGTGGCAACACTGGGCCCTCCGCAGAGTTTAAGCAGAATCACTGTATCAGTGCTAATGAGCCGTCATTTTACATTTCCTTTTCCCTAAAAACAATGGGCTGGGTAAATCTTTGTTGGCCACAAATGAGAATAGAGACAGTGAAACAGAATTCCTCACACCATAATTTTATCGTTCGTAGGATCTTGGTATGCCATGGAAGGGAAGTCCACCCTGGTTAAAATACCCATAAACCAGTTACCTAGAAGTTAAAAATACGTGTCTGATAGCTTCTAAATCAGGGCTCAGTATTTGAGTCAGTAGAGTATGTGGCCCTGGAGAAAATGAAAGTCCAAACAACACTATCTGATTATCCTATAAGTAAAATATACAGGAAATACAACACACAACATCATCCAGGCACAGTATTGTGATTCACAATAGAGTTTTGATTGCTAGTTGTAATCTCAACAAGACTTCAGCTGTACTGACAAATATAGCAAAAGACTTGTATAGATATGCCCAATACTGTGAGTGTTCCACACAATAATATTAAAGTGTACATAATATGTCATAAACAGTTATGATAACAATTTTGTTACAGTTTTCACGAATTTCCATTATACATGACATAATGCTGTTATGCATTTTGGGCTCAGTGCTATTTGATCTAACAGGTAATATACTGCACTGAGTCAATTTAAATGCTTGTGAATGAAGATTCAGTTATTTATGAAAATTAATTTATGTAAATTGATATGTGTATAGTCTTAGTAGTTCTTAGGAAGGTGTCACTCATATGTATGCCCTTAAAGTTGTTCTTTATTTCATTTTTTGGTAAGAGTCATAGAGAAAATGTAATAAGGCAGATGTAAACCTACAGTCTGTGTGTTTGATGGATAAAAGGATGTGGCAACTCCTTCAGGGAACAGAGTCAGTGCTTCAGTTGAAGATAGAAGAAGGTCAGGTTATCACTTGAAAGAAATCCATGGAGAGCTAAGGAGATCACCTTTATACTATATGTGATGTACACACTTTGAAAAGCAAGAAGCTGCACTTTAGATCATGGTTAGATAAATTACATTTAACATGCCACCGCATTCTAACACAAGCAGCATAAAAGGAAACTAACGGACTACAGACAAATGCATAATTAGCAAAATATTTTTCAAGAAACATTAGCTTGAATCCAGACTGTGTACATCACAATGTCAGCAAAAAGAAGTTGCTTCCGTGAAAACTGCTGTCCAGATGAAAGAAACACTTTTCTTTCTGAAGTAAACTGCTGCTCAGCATGAAGACTGGCCGGCTTGGCATAGGGTCCGTCCTGTTCTCTCACAAAACACTGTGAAAAACAGCAAAGATGGACGTGACGAAAGTGTTGCCTGCACGGGGGAGGTTTCTGGAACCGAGAGTGCGGTCAATCTGTTAGTTCCTCTCAGACGTCCAAGAAGAGAGTAACATTTTGTCATTTATTTATTTATTTTGAGCTCCTTTTTGCAGTTACATCAAGCCTGAAATCTCTTTAACACAAGTGACAACAGAACTTCTTTGCCACTGACAAGTTTAGAAGTGCATTGTGTGGGACTGGTCAGATAGTTGGATTCTTAATGCAAGACATTTGTACCAATATTCCCAAAGGTTTTAAATACACATACGCACATACTTGCTGGCTATGTGCAATCCACATAAATACGTGGATTTGGTCGAATTAAGGCATGGTTAAACAGTTTCATTTGCAACCACATTGTCTAAAAAGGTCTTGTACAGAAATACCTCAGTTGACAGTGCAACTGAAATGCATTAACATCCACTTAAGCTGGATTAGTTTGTAACAATGGACTATTATTTAAAAGGCATTACAATTGTTGACGTGGGTTGGGAGGTGGTTTGCAGATAGGGGGGGTGGTATGGAGTAGGAAGACATATCTGTAGTCCCTATGAAAAAAAACAATCAACCTAATGGCGTGCATTAGTCGAGTGCCAAATGTTCAGCTGATGTGGATCCAAAAAATATGGCGCACAGATCATAGTAATTAAATCAGCACCCTCAAGCCTGAGGAGTGGCCATCCTACTCAAACTTTTGTCTGTCAGACAGTCAAAGAAATGAACTCATCCTGGTAGAGGGGAAAACGGTGGCCATAGACGTCTTTAAGTTATAATAGGTCACATTCCACTGAAAACGTGCACTGAGCGATGCCTCCACACTGACAACAAGTCTCCGGCTTGTCTGCATTAAACTCAATGGAAGCCATTTCAGACCGGCGCTGGAGTACATTCCTGTCCAAGCTGAGGGACGCTGATTGCACAACCGAGCGGATCCGCGCCATGGGAGACAGGTGGTGGGCCTCTCTGTGTGTAGGTGTCTGTGTGTGTGCGTGTGTGTGTGTGTGTGCGTGAGCGCGTGTGTGAGGAGGGAGGTTGACGTGAGAGTTAGAAGAAGAGAGAGAGTGGGTGGAGACCACTGATACTAATCTGGAGTCACACATACTGATCATGGACATATAGGGCTCTATCTTACACAAGCGCAACGCAAGTGTCTGTGGGGGCTCTATTTTAACAATCTAAAGCGCATGGCGCAAGTGCATTTAGGGTGTGTCCAAATCTACTTTTGCTAGTTTAACGGCGAATAATCTGAGCGCAAAGTAAGGCACATGGTTCAAAGGGGTTGTACTTAGTCTCTTAATTAATTATAGGCGTGTTTTGGGCGTAACATGAAATAAACCAATCAGAGTGTCATCAACCATTCCCTTTAAAAGCCAGGTGCACTTGCACATTGGCGGATTGCTATTATAATGCCGGATTTGCCAAGTAGTAAGAAAGAACGTTTCTCTGCAGAAGAAATGGATTTGCTTGTGAGCGGAAAAGAAAGCGTGTGAGCAGACCATCTATGGCAATAGCAGGATTCCACCAAATATTATATCATGAATATTATGTTAATATACAGTATATAATATAATATTAATATTATATTACCAATATTATAACTAACCATTATGACATGTATTTAAAAAAAATATTAAACTAGCAGAAGTGGATTTGGACACGCCCTAAATGAACATGTGCCATGCGCTTTCAACCGAGTGCTTAAATCGTTAAAATATAGCCCATAGATCTAGGTCTCTAATACAGGTCTCTAATTTCAAGCCTATTAACACACGACAGTGCTGTGATCATACGGAGAGAGGCTGTTGCAGAGTTCACAAATCCCTTTGGCCACACCCAACGACATGCTGTGCATGCATTATGCTGTCCTTGCTGTAGCTGTATGAGAAAATGATAGCAGCCTATGTGTGGTCATTGGAGGATCCAGTGACTGAATTGGTACTGTAACAGCAGAGGTTGTGAGATCCAAACTTTCACAGTATCAAAAATGTGCTCACTGCACATCCATCCAGTCATGATAACATCTCTCCTGGGTTCCCCTGGGCTCATCCTTGTCCAGGATCTACCTACTGGAAATGAACAGGAATCGCGTGAGTCAAAGACAAGAACATCACAAGAAGTCAAACCTCCTGACCAGGTTTGAACTTTATGTACCACCAATGAATATAAGCCCTACTAAATAGGGTTGGAATAGGACAAAAGCCCAAATGCTCCACCTCCCCTGTTCAGTCAAGTCCCATTTAACATGTGTATGTGCAGTTATATTAACAATGTTATTACCAATCGTGCAGTCTTCACTCCATGAGTGTCTCCACTGCAGGCAGTGAGATGGACTGTCAGCATGAAACCGAGGAAACCACAAGCTTAACACTAAATTGGTGAATCATACATTTTGCTGGAAGCATCTGTGAATCTCAAAAATCTGTGTTATGGTACAGTATAAGAGTCATAAAGGTAGCACCCAATTCCTTACTGTCACAATATCACCTTACGGTTGCCTTTTTCTTCATAGTACATTTTAAACCACAATGGGAAATTAATGTTAGGCCTATGTGCAAACTGGGATTTTGCTGTTGTGCAATGCTTACAGACCAAAGTTACTGTAATAAGATTTTGCAGATGGTCTTCAGATAGATTTTGGGATATGATATATTTAATATACTTTCTGGCACAAAATGTTGTGCTAAAATGGATTGTGATCAGAAAAGTATACAAAGAAACATTCACTGTGGAAATGAATAAGTGTGGTGGTGTTTGGAAACACATCCAACACTTTTAGGGGAATATAGAGCAGAACCTCTATTTTTAAACATGTGTTCCATAGCAACATACCGGCGAATTGCATTTGAGGGTACAATGTCACAATGGCCAGGCAGAAAAGAAAGGTATTTCCCAGTAAGCAAAAGCTGGAATCTAGATGTCATGAGTGGTGGAAATCTGGGTTGAAAGATGTTTTGACATAAACAGACTTAGTTAACCCCAATATAGCTCAGGTTTGACCCAGATATAGCCTGGTTACATCCTATTCGGCTACACAGGTGGTATTTCACCATCTCAGTTCCTCAGGTCACTTCAATGACATGCAAATGAACAAGAGGGGCATTCCTCACAAAAATACGGGTAGACGGTGTAATGCTGAAAATATCACAGTAATATTCATTCACCACAGCTCTAACAAAAAAAGTGTCAGCCTCCATCGTAGAACTAACCTACGTATATTTTCATATTTTCTGCGCGGTCCGGACAGATGCAGCTACCTAGTTTGCTTTGTGTGTGAAATTGTGTGTTGAGTAACTGGATATTAATCATTCCCGGGTCCTCTGAAAGGTAAGATCAAAAGATAGCATGTTAGGCAGTCTCAGATCCCAGATGGCCCGATCGTGAGAGATCTCAAGACGCTGTCCTTCCTGTCTGGTAACAGCTTTTACTGTAGCAGTGAGAAGCACACATGTGCCTGCTTAGACACTGGTCAGAAACTCAGAGGGCTGTTTGGAAAATTGTGTCTTATTTGACGCATGTCTCTCACTATTAAACCAATCCCCTGTGTCTCATACTTTAGGTTTGAATTGTCCATTTGCTGCACTATCTCAAAATTCTAAAAATTTACACACACAGATATCATATCAGCAACAAGTTAAACACTGGTCATTTTTTTCAAAGGCTAATTCCTACCAGAAAGAGA